>NW_027636257.1:145739-254196 GCF_903797595.1 Erithacus rubecula
AGAGTCTCCAGAGGCAGATGCTCCTGGCCTTTCTTCTTCTGTCTTTTCTTCTTCATCTTCTCCTCTTCTTCTCTCACATGTTGGGAGTGGTGGAGGAGGACAGAGCAAAGAGAGAGGAGTGAGGAGAGCTCTGACTCCAATACAAGGATTTGTTTTGACAAATTACCCAATGAGCCAAAACCGTGAACCTGACGAATTTCTCCTAAACCTATTAGAATTCCGTAATACTAAAGTCTACATATAACTTGTGTATGGCCTATCTGTTCTATGTGAGAATATACAAAATTCCTACAGTAATTTTATTTGTCTAGAAATAAGTTTTTAATGTCTCCATGCAGCCACTATTTTATAGGAGATTCCACAGCTTTTACTTTTTATGGTAGTAAATCATATTTCTATGTACTTCACACTAAGATTTTAAACTTCTACTTCATATTTATGCCTACTTAATATTTCTAATTCCTTATACTAAAATTTAGATCTCTATTTCATGTCTGTGTGATTTCTTGTATTTTAACTTCTCAAAATATTTTAAATTTAACCCTTGCATGCTGTTCTTTCTTAGAGGGAGTCAGAGAGACTTCTCTGTTCCACTCTCCAACAACCAGGAATGAGGACAGGGACAGAGAGTGGGGACTGTGAAAGGGACATTGGAATGTGAATGAAAACAGGAACAGGGAAAGGTAACATGGGAACAGAATAGGAAATATGGAAATAGAAATTGGGAAGAAAATATGGGACAGGGAACAGAAATGGGGATAGGGCATCAGGATTGGGAATGGGAATATGGGAAGGGGACTCGAAATATAGAAATGGAAATATGGGAATGTGCCTGAGATCAGGAATACAAGAAGGGGAACAGGAAAGGGAATATGGGACTGGGAATATGTGAATGGTAACCAGGCAGAGAATACAGGACAGGGAATGATACCGGGAATGGGATCTGAACTGGGACAGGGGCAGGAGTGGTGTGAGATGGGGAATGGGCTGAGGGCAAGGGCAGTGACAGTGGGGAGAGGAGGATCCTGGACAGGGGACAGCGGGAGCCGGGTCAGGGGGAAACGGGGAGGGTGTCAGGGCAGGGGTCCTTGATCAGCTGCCCCAGAACCTCCATCAGCATCTCCCAGTGCAGCCAGAGCCGCTGGACCTGGGGTGCCCAAAGCCCTGAGCAACCCTCAAGGAAACGGTGAAGTCCCTAAACAAGGGTCCCCCACATCCTCTGGAAGATCCCCTGTGTCTGCAGGCATGTCTTAGTTCAATGTCTTCATTTTTACCCCAGTACTGGGTGTCTGGGAAGGACAACAACGATCCAGCACAAGGGGGCTCTGCCACCGGGGGTCCCGGGGCATCCAGCGCGGATGCCATGGGGATGACTGCAGCAGTGCACGAAGCTCTTCCCACACTCAGGGCACTCGACAGGGTCTTCCCTCAGTGGAGACTCTGTGGTGTCTGGCAAGTGAGAGCTCTGGAGAAGCTCTTCCCACACTGAGGACACTCGTGGGTCTCTCCCCAGTGTGGATGCGCCGTGGGTGATGAGGGTGGAGCAGAGCTTGAATCCTTCCCGCAGCGGACAGCAGAAGGGCCTCTCATCCCAGTGAGTGCGATAGTGCTCGAAGAGATGGGACATCGCTGAACCTCTTCCTGCATTATCACACTCGTAGGTCTTGCCAGTGTGGATCCTCTGATGTCAGATGCCACTGGTGAATCTCTTCCCACACTCAGGCTCTCCCCAGTGTGGCTCCTCTGGTGCTGCCAGGCTTGAGCTCTGGAGGAATCTCTCCACACTCCCCACACTCGTAGGGCCGTTCCACGTGTGGATTCTCGGTGTCTGATCAGGTTGGATCTCCACCTGAAGCCCTTCCCACATTCCAAGCACTTGTGGGGTTTCTCCCCATGGTGAAGCTGCTCACGCAGCCCCAGCTCCAAGCTCCGGCCGCCTCCCCGGCCCGGGCTGGCTCTTTCCTGCTGGGATCCCCGGGCTGTGCGTTTGCAGCCCCTCCTGCTGCGGGATCTGCGGGGCTTTTCCTCCCCGTTGCATTCCTGCGCCGTGGAGCCGCTGCAAACGGCCTCTTGCCCGAGGCTGTGCCGCGGGGATTTGTCCTCCCTGCTGTCCGTGCTCAGCTCCTTGTCTGGGGGAGGAAGGACAAGGACAGGATGGGATTTGCCTCCGTGCCAGAGGGAATGGCAAGGAGATCCCCCCAGGGCTGTGCTGCAGCCGGGGCCGTGCTGGGCTGGGAGATGGAGCAGGACACAGGGGGAAAGGGGCACTGACTTCCTCCTCACCTGCCTGCGGCTCCCAGGCCCATCTTCCTCTTCCTCATGCGCTCTTCCTCTTTCTTCTTGGTTCCTGCGGTTTGGCAAATCCTGGTTTGGGAAGGAAAACAAGGGCTGAGCCGTTTGGGTTTGATGGTGGCTGCTGCCCAAGGGCAGCTGGAGCAGTCAGCGCCCCTTTCAGCCTCGGGGGCCCGGAGCCCGCTCAGCACCAACCTCCCGCACCCCTCCAGGCTGCCGGGGGTCCCCCGGCTTGGCATCGCCCTGAAACACTAATCTTAGAAAATTAGGATTTTAGTTACCATACTGAAAAGAATTAAAACTTAGAAGAGAGTAGTGATCTGAAACTTATAATTACTTGTCTGTCATTTCATGTTTGCTCAGCTTCACTTACAACTAGGAAAAGAAAAACTAGTGAGTAGACCCAAAGGAACATAGACAATGCAACCAGAAACACATTCTTTGAAAAACTGGACTTATCCCTAGAAATCATTTGTATTGTCATGGACTAGAAAACAGTGAAGAGATTAGGGGGAGAAAGATGCACCTTAGTTCCTCCTTTTAAGACTCCTCCCTCAAACATGACTCCCAAACTTAATTTAAGAATTCAAACATGCATACTTAATAGCTATTCAAGCTAATTACCACAGGAAGCAGGGATGGAGGGGCTGTTATTATGAATATGTATTTGTTTGAAACCTTTGTCAATAAATAGACTGTGATCACCTGTGATTTGGCAGTGCACCTTAGAGGATTACCTCATGCTGCTGCTCAGCGCTGAATAAACGTACACTCTCTAACTTTAAATTGTTAGATTGTTAAATTATTAATTTGTCCGTCACAGTTAAGTCTTGTTATTAGACCAATACTCATATTTTGGTCAATCCGTTGGCAACTCTGGTGGGACCCTGTTCTCGCTGGCCGAGGGGCCAGCTGGGTTCGGGACCCCTCTGGGGTGGCCACCTGGGATCTTCCTAGGAAGAGGGCTCCTTTTCCTCACTGGCACCCCAGGGAGCAGAACTAGAACTGCCGGAGATACGGACAAAAAGGTATGTTTAAAACTTATAGACAAGTACCTGTAAGAGAGGCAAACTGGTAAGACACTGCGAGACGTCGAGAGCACAGTGAAAAAGCCTGAAGTGGATTTGTTTGTAAGTTTCCATGGAATTTGGTAGTGGTTTGTGTTCCAGGTGGGGCTGTAACAGCAGCAGGAACTCTTGCCCCGTAGTGGGGGATAGCGGCGGGCCGGTCGTGGCTGCCAGGAGCAGAGCTCGCGTGGCAGTGGGTCGGCAGAGCTCGGGCAGTGGCAATAACAGCATTGCCAGTATTGCTGTGGCACAGGAGTGTCACGGTCCGCTCAACCCAAGTGGGAGTCATGATGGTTCATTCAACCCCAGGGTGCAAAACACAAAATGCAAGAGACTCAGGTTTTATTCAGCAGCAAGCAGCAATGCAGTTTATTGCGTGCCAAGAATTCAGTTTTGGGATACAAGATAGAGAGAAAGAGGTAAAGGAAACAAAGTAAAAGGGGAGAGAGAGAGAGAAAGGATGGGGATATACATACCAACAGATGGGACGAATCCTCATGGTAGTCCAACAAAAGATGTGTCTTTGATCTGTTGGGGGGAAAGAGATCTCAAAGTCTTCTTTAAGAAAGTCACTTTTTATAGTCCTTTTCCAAAGCAAGTGGTCTCTGGCCTAAAGGTGGGAGATAATATTGTATATGGGAATTGTTGTTCCAAGAAACAGGTGCTGGAACAGGACGCTATAACCACTACCCTGCTCGAGAGCAGTGTACCATGGCAAGCACCAAGCACACCCACAAACAGTCCCCTGGCATGCATCCACCTTGGCCAGGCCAGAACTCAGGTCCAGAGCGAGTGGGTGGGGTCCAGGGTCTCAGTCTCTGATGATGGTCATGAGGCACACGATGGGATATAGCTAATGAAGTAAAAGGAGAGAGAGAGAGAAAGGATGGGATATAGCTACCAACAGACGGGATGCATCCTTGTGGTCGTCTGACAATAGACGCGTCTTCAATCCATTGGGAAGAAAGAGATCTCAAAGTCTCTTTAGGAAAGTTACTTTTTATAGTCCTTTTCCAAAGTGAGTGGCCTCTGCCCAAAAGGTGGGGAGATTTATGGACTATTGTGTGTGGAGATCGTAGCCCCATGACCCAGGAGCAGGGACAGGGTGCAATAACCAGCACCCTGCAGCATCCCATGACAAGCACCAGGCACAGCTACAAACAGCCCTTGGCCCACAAGCATCCACCTCGGCCAGGCCAGAGCTCTGGTTCAGGGCAAGTGGTGCAATCTCAGGGCCCAGTCTCTGATGATGGTTCTGAGGCAGATCAGAGAAACTTCAGACCGACTCTTACACAGGGGTAGTGTCCAGAGCAGAGCAGGCAGTTCTCAAAGACATTGAGAATGAGCATCTCTTCAGATTGCTTTCAAAACTAATTTATTTAGCTTCACATTGTGAGCATCCATTCCATGTGATGCATATGAGATCACACACTGATTTGCCAGGTGAGATTGCAGGAGGGTAAGGCAGACTCCCTACTTGCCCCAGCTAAGAAAGCACAGCTCTTTGATATCTTCCAACAGGCAAAGCTGAGCCACCAGCAATACCATCAGAATGGGCCAGGTCTGATCCATCAGTTCCAGTAAACATGCAGTCAGGCTCGAGCCATTGTGGCCACCTGTCCCAGCTGCCAGCTCCAGGCCATGCCATCACTGGGTATGGGATTAAACCCCCGGGGCATTGACAGCTGTAAAGTGTGGCAAACAGACATCACACACATTCCCAGTTTTGGTCGCCTCCAATACATTCATGTAAGCATTGACACATATTCAGGTGCAGTTTATGCCTCTGCTCACACAGGATAAAAAGCTGTGCATGCCAAAAAACACCTAGTGCAAGCCTTTTCAGTGCTGGGGATCCCTAGGAAAATTAAGCAATAATGGCCCAGCATATGCATCCAAGGAGCTCCTAGATTTTATTCAGCTGTGGGGAGTAGAATATAAAACTGGTATCCCCCACTCCCCCACAGGCCAAGGTGTGATCAAGCGTGCCCATCAGACACCCAAGCAGGTCCTGGAAAGACAGAGCAGTTCAAATGTGTGGATGTCTTCACAGCAGAAGCTCTGCAAAGACATGTTTACTATCAATTTTTTAAATTGCTCATTTGAAAATATGTGTCCACCTGTGGTACATCATTTTAACAGTGGTAATCAGTTCAAATTGTCCCAGTGTCCACCAGTCTTGATTAGGGACCCAGAAACTTGGGAAACCAAAGGTCCCTGTGAGCTCGTTACCTGGGGCCTGGTTATGCATGCGTAGCCACTCCCTCGGGCCCTCGGTGGATTCCCCAGAAGTGAATTTTTTGTTAAACAAAAAATGTGGAGACGTTATATTTCACTAATTTAGATAGAGAAAAATGTTTTGTACTGTACTTCGCTAAATTATGTGAATTTGGTTCAGCCCTCCCTTTGCCCCTCCCCACCAGTTCTGCCCCATTGGGTGCAACTCGGTTTTCCCTCCCCTGACCTAATATTTGAAATTCCTCACCACTCCTTTGTTTGCCTTCTTTTTCCCCTGGACCCCTTCAGGAATAAAGCTGGGACTATCCTGGGAACAAGTGCTTCCTTGGACTTTTGCTTTCTCTATGCCAAATTCCCTCCATCTCTGACTCAAAGATAGCGAGAAGAATGGTCAGAGTGGGGAGGATCACGGCATTGCAGCACCATCAGACTCTCCCTCTTTAAAGCAGGAGGAGGGTTGAGGGTTTCTCACCAGCTGAGGAAAAGTGCTCCTTCAGCATCTCACCCATCTCCTTCACTAGAACCCCCATCCAGCTCCAGGTGGGCTGTGGGGCATGGTCAGGGCCTGGGGCAGCATCCCTAGTCTCTGGGGCTGGGGCTGGCTCTGGGGCAGCATCAGGCTTTAGGGCAGCATCCCTATTTCCTGGGTTAGGTATCAGGGTTGTTATCCCAGTCAATCCTCCCTTATCTTTGAATGCTAATTAGAACAGGCCTATCAGCAACACCAGCCACTGTGTGATATCATTAGCATTTAGAATGGATCTGAACTACTTGAAAACTGGTGGGGTGGACTGAAAAAATTGGGTGATGGGTTGGGGGAAGATTTCCTCTGCTGTCACTTCCTCACAGTAAGTGCCATTATTGAAGTAACTCCAAAACCACACAGTTAGAATGTGATAACTCTAGATCCATGTGACTATGTTCCAGAGGAAGTTAAAAATCTACCAGTGCCTCACCTGATCAATCCACCAAAAAAACTGATTAATAGCTACAGTAATTTTGGTGAGGGGACCAATGTTCAAATAAGGGCTTGCAAATGGGAGAGATGTACCTGTGATCACATGGAGCCCAAGCCAGATTAACCTGGACAACATGGTGCCACCTAACACAAAACCTTAGGTAACTCAAGAACTGTTATTCCTTTTTTCACCCTGCTCTCAATGCCCTCAGGCCCCACTGTCTGGGCACCAAAATCTGTCCCGGTTTGGAGGACAGGTATTTGCCAAGAAAGGCAGGAGCTCCTTCCAGGATGGAGAATGTAAACCCCCTCCCTCCTAATTGTTATAATTTTGCAATCAGGGGCTCTCAGGCAGAGATATGGGGGTAGGAGTAACAGCTCTTTACTAATATATCTAACCAGACAAACAAAAACAACAGCAGCTATGAAAATGAACAACAAACAGAACAGCAACTCAGCTCCAGTCCTTTTTGGCCACAGACACTTTTCCTGTGCTCAGTACCAGTGGTGGGTGCAGGGCAGGTCCCACGCAGCTGTGGAAGGCTGGGACAATGTCAGCAATGTCCCAGGTGGGAGAAGGGATGGAGGAAGGACTCCCCGCTCACCACAGGGGTTGTGGCACTCGGCTGCATGTGCAGAGGCAGCAGCTGGAGAGGGGCAGGCAGCAGTGCAGTGTCCCACAGCAGAGAACCTGGCTCCTGGTGTTGGGATGGCAGGGGTGGAAGTGAGCAGCCCCCAGACATCTTCCTCTGACCCCACCGGCGAGCACAAGGGCCAGACCCTGCCCAGCTACTCCCCATCTCTTCTGTCACTTGCCATCATGAGCTAGGGTGCAGCACAACAAGCTTCCTTAGCATCATAACAGGGAAAATTCCACAGAGAGAAAAAGGAAGGGAACAAACCCCAACCCCCAACACAGCCACAGCAGCCTTAGTTCAAGGGCCCCTGTTTAGATCAGGGTCTGCAAATGGGAGAAATATAGCCACGACCACGTGCCACCAGAACCAGGGCAAGCCAGACCACACGATGCCACCTAATGAGGTTTTATATCCAGCACACAGAGCCCATAGTGAGGATATTTAACTGCAACAAAAATTGGTTAAATTGCAAAGCAAAACAGCAAATGGAGAACCTTGTGAAAATTTTACTAAAAAAAAGTGGGGGAGAATCATCCCTCTCCCCACTCCAACATGTGAGGTGTTACATAGGGTGTATTAGAGCACTGGGCTGTGCTTGCTAGTCTAGACAAATCAGCTGGGAGATCAAGTATTTGATGATTTCATTAGAAAAACATGGTCAACTGATGCAGCCCTGGCTGGAGGGAGTGCTTAAAAATGGGGAAAAGATAGAAAGACACCAGAACAAATCTTATAACATGGACCAGCCCCTGGGAACCTTAATGAATTCACATGAGGGGAAAGAAAATCCACCAATATTTTGTGCAGCATAATTAGATTAAAAACGAAATATTATTGTCATTCTTACTATTATGATTAATATTCATACTATTATTATTGTTGAAGTTGTTGCTGTTATTACTGCTATTATTATGATTATTGTTATGTACTAAGGAATATATTATCAGTCCTCAAAATAACAATCCATTGGCCACCTGTAGCTCCTGACCTTCCTGCTGACAAATCCAGGGAAATGAAGAACAAGACATTTCACCATGGGATGGAATCACATTACCTATTCACAGGAGGAGAAGTTTGTGGAAAATTAAATTACTCAAACTGCTGTTTCCAAATAGATGATAACTGGAAAGTGGTAAAACAGGTCACAAAGGAAACAAGAAAGTAAATCATGCACCAGTCTAAACAGGGAAAGAATGGCAATGGGACACGTTTTCGTGCTTCCCTGGCAGACCATGGGTTAAACGAATGCTGTTCCTCCTCTGATGTGCTGCAGCAACTCTCATCTTTTTCCCATGCAGACACCTTGCTGAGTGCAGCTCATTCAGCAGCTGAGCAAGGGGATGCAGGTGGCAGCCAGGCCTCCTGAGCTGGACACGGCTACAAAGGACAGGGAGGGAGGGACTGAGAATAATCCCAAAATCAAGAAACACCCAGGAAGAAAAATACAGGGTCAGTGAGTGAAATTGCCTTGGGGATAGGGACAGAAACTTGCACATGAGAAAGCAATGGGAGAAATCTTCACTTTCAGAAAATGTTATTAATTCACACGGACTGCTGCTCACCCAAGATCCTGCTCAATTCCTGAACTTCGAGAAGGAGAAACACTTAACAGAGCCGTGAAAATCGGATGTTATACTAAAGGAGGGGTGCATAATAAGAAGGACATGCAGCAGGCGGATCGGGAAACCTGAACCTTCCAAGTATCTTTTCTTTTTCTCGGGAAAGGGAGAGGGAGATGCAGCCCGGGAAATGAGGGTAAAAAGGAGGCTGCGTTTTAGACACAGCATGACAAATGCCCATAGCCTCTCCCTTTGTTCATTAATAAAGTCACTTTTACAGGACTCCTCTGTCTCCTTTGTGCACACAAACCTCTGGCCACGTGAATTTTCCCGCTCAGCCCCGGGGCCTCTCTCAAACATCCCCTGCCCGGCTCGGACTCCTGCCGGGGCTCCAGGTGGGTCCCGGCTCCATCCCAGACTCACTCCCAGCTCCCAGCGCCCTCAGCTCCCGCTCACCCCGAGCTCCCGGCGGTTCAGGGCAGCAGCGGCTCCTTGGCCCGATGCCCGGGCCGGGCCCAGCGCCGGAGCCGCTCCTCAGGCGAGGGTTCCGAGCAATGGCGGAGCGCGGGGAAAAGATCGCGCACAGAGCCCGCCCCTCGCTGCGATTGGCTGATTCTGCCGTCACTCCGCCTTCTCGCGCGCTGATTGAGCAAAACCGGGACAAGCCCGACCCCGGTTCCGCTGCCGTCATGATCCCCCGTTAAAACGGGGCTTTGGGGCTGTGGCCCCAAAAAAACCCTAATATGGGGACGAAAAAGCACCCTTGTAGTGGTGGGATCCCCCCCCAAAAGAACCGTGAAAATAGAAAAACTCCTGTTCAAATGGACCTGAATAGCCTTAAACGTCCTCACAGAGGGACAGGATCCCCTCCTGTGCTGGGGCCGCTCCGAGCCGGGAACTCTCCCGTTCGCTGCACTCGGGGGAGCCCCGAACGACGACGGGTCCTGGGCTGAGCCCCCCACTCAGCCGGGGGTGCGGAGGGAACTGGGGGGGCTGGGACGGGGCTTGGGGGTCCTGGGGTTAACTGGGGGACCCTCAGTGGGTCCCACTTCCCGCTGTCCCCCCCTCCCACCTCTTTCATATTTTCACCTTAAAAGGTCCGCTCCCCCCAGCTGGTTTTGGGGGGTCACCGGGCCTTTTCCCTTCGTGTGCCGGCCCGGCCACGCTGCCAGAGGGTCGGAGGAAGGGGAGGAGGAGGAGGAAGGATAAGGAGGATCGAGAGGAGGCACCACGTGCGTTCCCCGCTCTCTGTATCCGCAGCTCCTTCGCCCCCAGACCATCGCCCCCCGCATCCCGCAGGTGCCCGGGGAGGGGGAGCTCGCACCAAATATCCTGGGTGGGTTTTTTGAAGGGGGGGGGGGGTTTGGAGCTGACACGAAATATATTTGGGGCTCCCTGTTTCATAATTTTAGCCGGTGCGGGCGGCGCGATGTTTGGAGCTTGCAGCGCTCCCGAGCCGAGCCGCAGATGCCCCTCGGGGGGACATCGGGGGGTCCCCGGGAGGTGTTTTTGGGGGTCCCGGTGGCGGTGGCGGCAGAGCAATGGCCGAGCACCGCAGCCGCTCTCGCAGGTGTCCCCTGGGCTCTGCGGCGCCGCGGGGACAGAGCCCGGGGCCGGGGCTGGGTCCCTGCTGCCAGCAGGGCGCTGCCCAGGCTCCAAACGCTCCTGCAGCTCTGGCAGCCTCGGGGCCGAGCCCATCCCTGGGGATCCTGGGCAGTGCCCTGCACCCTCTGCGGGGAGAACCTTGCCTGAAAATCCAACCTAAATCCCTCCTGGCACAGCTCCAGCCGCTCCCTGGGTGCTGTCCCTATGCCAGGGTACAGACCCTGTGGCTGTTCCTACATTATTAATAAAATTTTATCTTTTGTGAATTATTCAATTATTATTCTTACTCTTACTCTCCTTGTTCTTTCTACTTGTTTTCTTCTTGTCTTCTAATATGTACATTAAATATCTATTATTATTCTATACGTATATTTTCCATGTTCTTCAGGCAGCAGGATCAGCCCAGCCCCAGAGCTGCGCTGCTGCTGCAGTGCTGTGTGCGCTGCTCTGGCTCTTTGGCTGCACAGCCCCGTGCAGCTGCTGCCACAGGGATGTGTCAGGAACAGCACAGAGCTGCTGCTGCCTCAGCTGGGGCTGCACCGGGGAAACCCCTCCCGGCCTGCACAGGGTGCTCAGGGCAGGCAGGGCTGCTGAGAACACACCCGGCCTGGCTCCAGGGAATCAGTCCTGAGGGGATTTTGGAAGGAATTTTCCCTGGGAGGGTGGTCAGGGCCTGGCACAGAGTGCCCAGAGAATTCAGGTGACTGGGAAATTATTTTGTATGAATATTACAATATATTGTAAATTCGTGTATTTGTATCATGTACTGTAATAAAAATACACAATATATAAAAACCCAAAATTGCTAGTTTTTTATTCTATCAATTTTATTTTCATTTCTGTATTCTTAAATTGTACTGTTTTCCTTTTTTCTAACTATTCTTCTCTGCTATTCTAACTGCTTCTTCTTCTTTGCTATTCTAACTATTCTTCTCTGCTTCTTCCATGTGTTTCTAAATTTTTATTCCTATTCCTATTCCTATTCCTATTCCTATTCCTATTCCTATTCCTATTCCTATTCCTATTCCTATTCCTATTCCTATTCCTATTCCTATTCCTATTCCTATTCCTATTCCTAATCTTCTATGAAATCCTCAATTTTGAGTATTCTTCTTATATGCATTTTGAAATTTTTCATGGTCTTCTCTCTATTCTTAGTCTTCATCTTCATTGTCTTCATCTTTATCTGTGTTGTCATCAACATCTTCTTCACTTTTGTCCTCTTTTTTTGTGGTCCTCATTGGCTTTGTCACTAGTGTCGTCTTTATCTTCTTCCCTGTCTTCGTCTTTGTTTTCCTCTTCATTCTCTTCACCGTGATCTGCTTTGTCGTCCTTGTTGTCTTCATATTCTTCATCCTCTTCACATTCCTTTTCTTCTCCACCCCCTGGGCTGCCCCGAGCAGCTGCTGCTGCAGCACCAGAGGAGCGGGACCGGTGGGAGCGGGGCCGTCCCGTTCCAGCCCCAGCCTGGGGGAGCCGAGCCGGGCAGGGAAAGCACAGCCAGAGACTCCATGCGAGCTGCTGGGTGTGCCTGCACAGGAGGGCAGAGCCACAGGGCCACCAGGGCTGAGCCTCCTGCTGCACGGAGCTGCTCCTCATCTCCCTCAGTCCTCGGGCCGTGGCCTCAGGCAGGGACAGCGGAACAGCCCCCGCAGCGCCCGCAGCGCCCGCCTGGAGCGGGAGGGACGTTTCCTGGGGGCACACGGCTGCCCATGGAGGGCCTGGGCGGGAGAAGCCGCGTGTCCCACGGGGGCTTGGCCCTGCAGGGAGGCAGACGAGGCACGGAGCGGCCCTGGGCTGCACGGCTCCGCTTGCTGCTCCTCAACCCAGGCCTCTCGAGGGACGGGCACTGGGAGCCCCTCTGACACAGAATCTCTCCATCGGTTCTCTGCTTTGTTTTCTTCTGGTGGCAGCTCCAGGACGCTCACCTCATCCCACTCATCCTCCTCTGGGCTTGAGGGCTCACTCCAGATGTCATTGTCATTCTTGACTTCGTTGTCCTCCTCCATGACATCACTGTCATCGCTGTCCCATCGGGCCAACTCTTGGCTGTCACTGTCTTCCCACTCGTTCACCTCTTGGTGTATCTCTCCATCTTCTTCCCACTCGTACAGCTCCTGGACTCTGACACTTTCCTTGCGTTTGTGCAGCTCTTCATGGGTCTCATCAGGGCACTGGCAAATCTCCTGAACGCGCAGACACACCTCGAATTTGTACAGCTCTTGGCTCCTCCTGGCTTCCCACCGGCAAATTTTTTGGACTGTCTGAACGTGCTGTTTGCACGCCTCTGTCACAATCACATCTTCCCATTGAGAAAGCTCCTCTTTGCTATGGCCTTCCAATGGGAAAAGCTCCTCCTCCTCATGGCCTTCCCAGCAGCTAAGCTCACGGTCCATGTCAGCAAAGGGCCTCTCCTCCTCCTCAGTCTGTGAGAATGGCAGGGCTGACCTGACACGGCCCCTGACCACTGCCCGCTGGGGGCTTCCAGCCAGCTGGACAAGGGACTGGCAGACCTGGAGTTGGAGTTGCCTTTGTTGTTCTCACTGTCTCTCTCCGTCGCTATCAGAGTCGTTCACCGACGGGTCCTGGGAGCTGCTTCCTCCTCACAGAGCGGCGCTCCTGGGACTGAGCACTCCAGGGCTCTGCGCCCCTTAAATACCCCAAGGCCAGGGTGGGGCTCCCTGATGTCACAATGGTCTGTGGCCACCACCATGTCCCACATCACAAAGGGCCATGACACGAAGCGCCCGTGTCACCAAGGGCCACCCCCGGCATTCCACGAGCAGTGGAGCAGCCAGGAACTGTCTGGGAGCAGCCCCAGATTCGTGGCCTTGTGGCCCCTGCTGTGCCCAGAGCCCTGAGAGGCTTTGGCCACGCTGGCACACGCCAGCCCCAGCCCCAGGCTGCAGAGCCCTGGGTGTGCAGCTGCGCTGGCCAGGCACGAGCAATTGGCCCCAGGGCCGTGCCAGGGCTGGGGCTGCCTTTGGTGGCTTTGTGCTCGTCTGTCACCTTGGGCATCTGCACAGACAGATCCCGGGAGTTGCTTCCTCCTGCCGGAGCGGCTCTCCTGGCACTGGGCACCCCGGGCCCTGCAGTGCCCCTAGAAACCCTCAGCCAGGGCGGGACTCTCTGCTGTCCCAAGGCTCTCTGGCCACCACCATGTCCTGTGTCATCAAGGGCCCCGACACAGAGCGCCCGAGTCACCAAGGGCCACCCCGGCACCCCAAGAGCAGCGGGGCAGCCGGGAACGGGCCCGGAGCAGGCCCGGCCTTGGGGACAGTTTTGGTTTTGCAGGGCCTGGCTCTTGACAGTGACGGCCCCACAGAGGTGGCTGCTGTGAGAAGCTGCTGCGAGCTTCCAGCATGTCTGGCAGAGCCAAATCCTGATGGCTCTGATGATGGACACGCTGCTGACCAAGGCTGGGTCATGGAGAGGGGTGGGAACTCCTCGATTATAATGTATTTAGAGAAAAAATCTAAAAAAAAAAAAAACCGCACACAGAGTTTTTCCTAGCCAGGGAAGAGGAGGAAGTGAGAACATATGAGGGAAGCAATGTGGAGACACCAGGGTCAGTGGAGTTGGCCAGGCAGGAGCTGCTCCAGGAGCTGGAGCTGAGATTCCTCTGCAGCCGTGCTGATCACCATGCTGAAGCAGCTGTGCCCTTGCAGCTTCTCATCTCATCCTCCAATGCTCTTCAGACTCAATTTGCAGTGAACAACCTATCCTACATGGACTGCTAACAACACAAATAAAAATGACTTCTTGGATTGTCTTCAAGTACCATGAATTTAATACCATGTCATACAATCCCTCAGATTATCACTGATCATTTTTTTATTACCTAAAGGTGTTCCATAATCTAAAACACCAGCAGGTGCTTCTTATTAATTTCAATAATATATACAATATCTTTTTGAGAAATAGTAGACCTAAGGGAAACAAAGTGTATCAAAGCATCTCCATGACCCCCTCTGGGATTGCTCCAGCAGCTCCACATCCTGACCTTGATTCTGGTGCTGGATGCAGCTCTGCAGGTGGGGGCTGATGGAGTCACAGAATCATTTTGGCTGGCAGAGACCTTGCAGATCCATCCCTACGACTCCCGGTCCTGCCAGGGCCACCACCCCTGATCCAGGTCCCCCCAAATCCATGTGGATTTGAAATCCCTCCAGCAATGGGGACTCCACAACTGCCCTGGGCTGGAAATGGCTTTCCAGGCATGAATTGTTCCCAATATCCAACCTGACCCTCGACTGGGGCACAGCTGGAGGCTGTTCCCTCTCGTGCCCGCCCTCATTTGGTGGGAGCAGAGCCCAATCTCAGCTGGCTCCAAACTTTCCATGTTCTAGCTGGGCACTCTTCCACAGGCACTGGGACTTAGCAGCCGCTGCTCCCAGGGCACTGGGACTGAAGGGGAAAATCCATCAATGGCTTGGAGAGAGGAGAAAGGAAATCTGGACACTTTGCTCTTGTGCAACACAGTTTTATTGGAATGTAGAAGTAACTTTTGACTTTTACTTATTTACTAGATTTTAACAACATTAATGGAGTTCTAAATCATACTTCAAACTCTGCTTATTCTCATAATTCTGCCTCCCTGTTACCTCATCTACATATCTTACCATTCTACTTAGCATTCCTCTTCTTATCCTATGGGTTTTCAAACCCTTCTTCCTATTACTCTTCTTCTATGGATTCTAAATTTACTATTCATATTACTATTCCTCTTCTCTAGGCTTTTAAGTTCTAATTCCTCTTCTTCTATGTATTCCTAAACAACTCTTCCTATTCCTCTTCTATGTATTCCTAAATTCCTAGTCCTAGTCCTAGTCCTCTTCCTCTACGTATTGCTAATATCTTATTCCTGTCCTACTGTTGCTCTTCAATTTATCTTTAAAATAGTCTTCTTCCTTTTCTCTTTGTCTTTTTTATTATCTTCACCTCCTTCATCTCTGTCTTCTTTACTGTCCTTGTCATCTTCCTTTTCTTCAATGTCTTTATCCTCGTCATTGCCTCTGTGGTCTTCATGTTCCTCTTTGTCGTCGTCATCTTCATCATCTTTTTGCCATCTCCATCTTCTCCATGCTCCTGTTCTCTGGTGGCCTACAGCTGGCCTGGAGGCCTCACAGTTATAAAAGATTTCACCTTTATAACTGAATGTGATGGATTGTGTAATCCCGTTGATGGTGTAACTGGGCCGGTGGGGCCGGTTGGAGAGCAGGCCCAGGCCCTTGGGGGTTCAGCTGCTCTTGGCTGCTTGGCCGGGTGGCAACGAGCTCGAGCAGTGACAATGACCCGCATGTGCCTTCTCAGCTAGAGAAGGAGCCATGGCCTCAGTAACGTTGGCTGCTGCTGCAATGCCTTTGGTGTGTGTGTGTCACATTCCTGCCTTGGACACATCACTGGGACACTGTTCCTGTTCCCGTTGGTGCCCGGTGCCGTTGTTCAGAGAGCCATGGGTGCTGCAGCCCTGCAGGGAGGGCAGCTCTGGAGCAATGGCTGCTGTCACTGCCGTGTCTGTGCAACTCCTCGGGCCGTGGCCTCAGGCAGGGACAGCGGAACAGCCCCCGCAGCGCCCACAGCGCCCGCCTGGAGCGGGAGGGACGTTTCCCAGGGGCACACGGCTGCCCATGGAGGGCCTGGGCGGGAGAAGCCGCGTGTCCCACGGGGGCTTGGCCCTGCAGGGAGGCAGACGAGGCACGGAGCGGCCCTGGGCTGCACGGCTCCGCTTGCTGCTCCTCAACCCAGGCCTCTCGAGGGATGGGCACTGGGAGCCCCTCTGACACAAAATCTCTCCATTGGCCCTTTCTGTTCCCTGCCCCATCTTCTGTATCTCCATCCCATATTCTCTCTCCAGTTGCTATTTCCATATTCCCTGTTGTGAGAGTCCTGTCGAGCCTCTCGTCTGTTCTTCTGCCCAACGACCCTCGCCTGAGGCCTGCGCTGGCCAGGGATGGGAGGAACGCCAAGTGACTGTTCCGCAGGTGATGCTACCAGGACTGGTTTTCATTATAACCAGGACTGGTTTCTCATGACAACTAGTCACGGGGCGCTGACTCAACAAAGCTCCCACAGATGGAAGAACAATGGACTGGTCCGGTATGGGCTGCCCTGCGTGTGTTCATAACAACAAAGATGGTTTGGTGTGCCTTGAAATGTCCTGTTTCCACCTGTTCCTCAGGGTAACGATCTCCACATACAATAGTCCATAAATCTTCCCACCTTTTGGCCAGAAACTACTCGCTTTGGGAAAGGACTGTAAAAGTGACTTTCTTAAAGGAGACCCCCTGAGATCTTCCCAGATGGCAACAGACATCTATTGGCTGGCTCCACGAGGATTCGTCTGCCCGTCTTGGTAGCTATAATCCCGACCCCCCTTTCTCTCTCTCTCTCTCTCTCTCTCAGCCCCTAGTGTATTTTGGTTGGCACTAAATAAAGTGCATTTATGCAAAAGCAAACTGGTTTTGTCCCCTGCTGTGTCTTTTGCGCTCTGAGATCTATAAAAGAACCAGTCACGACTCCCACTCGGGTTGGGCAGATCATGACACACCTCAACAGCACACAGCCAGCAGTATCAGATGAATCAAGATGCCATTATCCCCACGCATAAAATTTTGGCTAGAAAGTCAAAGGGTGCTCAGTAAAACCCACTCACCCTTCAACAGCCCCAGTTTGCCTGTGGGCAAGTCTGACAGACAATAGAAATTGACTGTAGGCTATTGTGCCTTGAATGAAGGGACTCCACTGTGGGAGCTAAGACAGAGTACTGTGGATTTAATCAGCATAAGCAGCTTGATAACCAAGATGCCTTGGCAAGAGCAAACAGAGCTTTGAAGGCTCCATGAAGATTGGATCAAGACTGGTGACAGGAAAGAAGAATGAATCAAATAGAAATGTTGCAAATGTGTAAGCTTGTCTGTGTGATGTTTAACCCAACCAATGTGGTAGAAAATTACCAGCTTTCCTAAAAATGGTATATAAGCACATGTAGCTGAGAGTAAATTTGGATTCTGATCAGCAGTCAGTAGACCCCCTCTCTCTCCCAGTCGTTGATTCTCCAGTGCTGAGCGCTGCCGTGCCGGACACGCTGGATCTCCAGGAGGAGCTGGAGCCCAAGGCAGCAAAGTGGCACCATTGACATTGCCAATGCATTTTTCTCCATTCCTTTGGCAGCAGAGTGCAGGCCTCAGTTTGCTTTCACCTGGAGGGACGTGCAGTACACCTGGAACCGACTGCCCCAGGGGTGGAAACACAGCCCCACCATCTGCCACGGGCTGATCCAGGCTGCACTGGAAAAGGGTAAAGCTCCAAAACATCTGCAATACATCAATAACATCATTGTGTGGAGGAACAGGGCAATAAAAGTATTTGAGAAAGGAGAGAGGATCATCCAGATTCTGCTGGAAGGAGGTTTTCCCATGGAGAAGAGCAAAGTCAAGGGACCTGCCTGAGAGATCCAGTTCCTGGGAGTAGAGTGGCAAGATGGACAGAGCCAGATCCCCACTGAAATGATCAATGAGATCATCACAGTGTCTCCACCAAGCAGCAAGAAGGAAACACAAGCTTTCCTAGGGGCCATAGGTTTTTAGAGAATGCATTCCTGAGTGCAGCCACATTGTGAGCCCTCTCTACCTGGTCACCCTAAGAAGAACAATTCCAGCTGTGGCCCTGAACAGCAACAAACCTTCACCCAGACCAAGCAGAAAATCGCTCATGCAGTGCCCTTGGCCCAGTCAGGAATGGACCAGAGGTGAGGAATGTGCTTTACTCTGCAGCCAAGAACAATGGCTTGTCCTGGAGCCTTTAGCAGAAGGTGCCTGGGGAGACTCGAGGCCGAGCACTAGAATTCTAGAGCTAAAGTTAGAGAAAATGTGGATTAAACTACACTCAGAGAAAAAACCCCAAAACCCAACAAAAATTCATCTGCCTATAATACGAAAGTTCAAGCCACCCCAAAAGAAATTATCACAAAAGCACAACTCCTCCTGGCACCCTGACTCCCGGTGCTGGGGTGGGTGTTTAAAGAAAAGGCTCCTCAACCCACCACGCCACCCACACCACATGGAGCCCATGGATTGCTCTCATCACACAGCACGGCCGGATTAGAAACACAAATCACCCTGAAATTTTAAAAACAGTTAAAACCAGCCACAAGATAAAAACTTTAGTCTCACTAACAAAAAGGAGCAGAAACAAGTAACCCAGGCTAAAAAAGCTCCACCATACAACCAACTGCCAGCACAAGAAACACGCTGTGCTCTTGTCACTGACAGTTTCTGTCTCATGGTTGAGATGAACCACAAGTGGAAAGTGGCCGCAGGGAGCCCCACACGACGAGTCACACAAGCTACTGAAGGAGAAGGTGAATCAAGTGCACTTGCTGAACTCAAAGCCATTCAGCTGGCCCTGGACACTGCTGAAAGAGAGAACTGGCCAAAGCTCTACCTTTATACTGAACCATAAATAGTAACCAATGCTCTGTGGAGTTAGCTAGAAAGGTAAAAAAAGGCCAGCTAGCAACATAAAGGAAAACCAACTGAGGCTGCTGATGAATGGAAAAACATTGCCACTCAGACAAACTCTCTGTAAAAGTCCATCATGTAGACAGCCACGTCCCCAAAAGTCAGGCTAATAAAGAACACTGAAACAAGGAGCAAGTAGATCAAGCTGCAAAAATAGAGATGTCACAAATAAATTTAAATTAGCAACATAAGGGAGAGTTGTTCCTAGCTCAATAGGTCAATAGTGCCTCAAGCTATCAAGGCAAAAATGCCACCTATAAGTAGGCACAAAACTGAAAAGCAGATTTAACTATAAATTGCATTTCTCAAGTTATCCATAACTGTAAGACATGTGCTAAAATCAAGCAAGCCAAGCCCATAAGCCTCTCTAATATGGGGGGCAGTATTCCAAATATAAGTATAAAGAAGCCCAGCAAATGAACTACATCACACTGCCTCAAACCCCCCAAGGCAAGTGCTACGTGATCACAATTGTAGAAGCCACCACTAGATCATTAGAAACCCACCCTGTACCTCACACTACTACTCAAAACACCGTCTGAAGCCCAAAAAAGCAAGTCCTATAAAGACACAGCACCCCTGAGAGAATCGTCAGACAACAGGACCCATTTCAAGAACAGCCTTAGAAACACCTCAGCCAAAAACCAGGATATTGAATAAATAGATCATATCCCTTATCACACACCAGCTGCCAGATAGTTGAACTGTACAACAGACTACTTAAAATTACCCTAAAGGCACTTGGCAGGGAAACATCCAAAAATTGAGAAATGAACTTAACAAAAGCCACCTAAATAGTCAACACCTGAGAGTCCATCACTCAAGCAAGTCCTGCCCAGTCTGAAGCCTTGCACACAGTGGATGGGATAAAGTCCCTGTAGTACACATAAAAGGTATTTTAAGACTGTTTAGATTAGGCCCACCTCAAGCAAAGGCAAACCAATCCGTACAATTGTTTTTGCTCAAAAACCTAGTTACACTTAGTAGGTAATGCAGAAAGATAAAGAAACCCATTGAGTACCACAGAAAACCTAATCTTAAGTGAGAACTGTGTGTAAAGTTTCACTGTGGATAAAAATATATAGCAGAGTTGAAAGAAGGTATTAATTAAGGTAGGATGCAGATGGTAATAGAATAAGGAGTAGATCATGTCTTAAGTTGCAATGCAAGATGCAAGCAGAAGTATACATTCTATCACCATCTGCTGAAACCAGGTGGAGCAGGGCTCCTTATCTCTTCCATGACCCATCCCTCACAACTCCTCCCCACAAGGAGTTATACCTTATGGGAGATGCCCCACCCAAGGAGAAAAGCCAAGTATTTCCTACCTAAATAAAATCTGAAATTTGAAACATCAGAGCAGCCTTTCCCACTAAATTCCCAGAAGAAGACCAGGCCTATCTTCATCACCACTAGATGTTAAAAAAGTAACTACACCCTTCTCCAAAATCATTGCTTCAACAAAACCACATCTGTCACTCCAAGAAAACTACAGGTACCATTATTCAGACTGTAACCAACACCCTGAGCAACAGGGTTACAGGCTGCATTCTGACCTTGCCAGTGTTTGGTCTTTATATTACTATATTTTATTTTCATTTTCCCAGTGAAAAACTGCTATTCTAAATCCCATATCTTTGCCAGGGAGCTCCTTAATTTCCAAGTCATATTAATTTAGAGGGAGGGAGTTTACATTTTCCGTTTCAAGAGAAGCTCCAGAGCTCCTCAGCAGACACCTGTCTGTCAAACCAAGACAGTGCCCTGCTGCAGCTCCATCCCCATGGCAGGATCCGCGCTGGATGATCCCCAGGGACCCCCGGTGGGCAGAGCCCCCCTGAGCCCTGGTGCTGCTGATCCGTGTTGGGAAGACACCTGGCTGGGGGCTGCACATCCTCCCCGTGGCCTGGATTTTCTCTGCATTTCTCTTTGTCCTTCCCAAACACCCAAAACCAGGGTACAAATAGAGATGTTAAATAACGACCTGCTTGGGGACACGGGGGGATCTTCCAGGGGATGCGGGGGACGCTCGGTTCCAGGGATTTGAGGGGTCCTGGGAGGGACCTGGGGGTTTCTCAGGGCTGTTGGGCACCCCAGTTCCAGCGGCTCTGGCTGCGCTGGGAGGACTGCTGGGAGGGTAGAGGAGCGGGAAGAGACGGAAGAGAAGCAGCGGGAGGAAGAGGAGGGACACAAGAGAAGCGGCAGGAAGAGGAGGAGCGATTTTGGAACCACTCGCTTCCCGTCACTGGCTCGCTGCAGGTCGCAGCTTCCCCGAAGTGGCAGAATCGCCCCCCCAGGAACCCGCAGGTGAGTGGGGACGGGGAGCTCGCCCCAAATCCATCATTGGGTGTCCGGGAGTGTTTTGCTTTGCGTTCAGGGGATGTTTGGATCTTACAGGAGCCCGAAAGCCGATCGGGAAATGCCCCTGGCCGGATCTTGGGTGCTCCCATGTGGGATCGCCCGGTATCGGCGGGGACGGGGCGATATCAGTTCTGGGGACCCCCGGCAGAGCCGGGGGGGAAGGCGGGAGCCCCGGAGCGGGGAGAGCGCAGAGGGGCGATCCCGGAGCCGGGGGACCCCCGGCAGCCTGGAGGGGTGCGGGAGGTTGGTGCTGAGCGGGCTCCGGGCCCCCGAGGCTGAAAGGGGCGCTGACTGCTCCAGCTGCCCTTGGGCAGTGCCACCATCAAACCCAACGTTCTCAGCCCTTGTTTTCCTCCCCAAAGCAGGATTTCCCAAACCTTGGCTGCATTGAGGAGGAGGCCATGAGGACGAGGTCGATGGCCCGGAAGCCGCAGGCAGGTGAGGAGGAAGTCAGTGCCCCTTTCCCCCTGTGTCCTGCTCCATCTCCCAGCCCAGCACGGCCCCGGCTGCAGCACAGCCCTGGGGGGATCTCCTTGCCCTTGCCTCTGGCACGGAGGCAAATCCCATCCTGTCCTTGTCCTTCCTCCCCCAGACAAGGAGCTGAGCACAGACACTAGGGAGGACAAATCCCCGCGGCACAGCCTCGGGCAAGAGGCCATTTGCAGCGGCTCCACGGCGCAGGAATGCAACGGGGAGGAAAAGCCCCGCAGATCCCGCAGCAGGAGGGGCTGCAAATGCACAGCCCGGGGATCCCAGCAGGAAAGAGCCAGCCCGGGCCGGGGAGGCGGCCGGAGCTCGGAGCTGGGGCTGCGTGAGCAGCTTCACCATGGGGAGAAGCCCCACAAGTGCTCAGAATGTGGGAAGGGCTTCAGGAGGAGAAGCAAACTGATCAGACACCAGAGAATCCACACAGGGGAAGGGCCCTACGAGTGTGGGGATTGTGGGAAGAGAATCAGTGACAGCTCAAACCTCACTATTCATCAGCGGAGACACACTGGGGAGAGGCCCTACCAGTGTGATAAATGCAGGAAGAGGTGTCAGACCAGTTCCCACCTCCTCCGGCACTATCGCATTCACACAGGGGAGAGGCCCTTCTCCTGCCCCGACTGTGGGAAGAGCTTCAATCAAAACTCCAACCTACTCACCCACCAGCGCATCCACACTGGGGAGACACCCTAAGAGTGTGATAAATGCAGGAAGAGGTTTCAGAGCAGGTCCAGCCTTCTGAAGCACTATCGCACTCACTGGGATGAGAGGCCCTTCTCCTGCCACGACTACGGGAAGGGATTCAAGCAAAACTCCAACCTCGTCACCCACCGGCGCATCCACACTGGGGAGAGACCCTACGAGTGTCTCAAGTGTGGGAAGAGCTTCTCCAGGAGATTTACCTTGACCAGACACCAACAGAGTCTCCACTGAGAGAAGCCCTGTGAGTGCCCTGAGTGCAGGAAAAGCTTCGTGCTGGCTCCATGTGACGTGGATTTTTTTTGCAGTTTTCTTTTTCCTTCCCAGACACCCAGTACCAGGGTAAAAATGAAGACATTGAACTGAGACATGCCTGCAGACACAGGGGGATCTTCCAGAGGATGTGGGGGACCCTGTGTTCCAGGCACTTCAGGTTTCCTTGGGGGTTGCTCAGGGCTTTGGGCTCCCCAGGCCCAGCGGCTCTGGCTGCACTGGGAGATGCTGACGGAGGTTCTGGGGCAGCTGATCAAGGACCCCCTGCCCTGACACCCTCCCCGTTTCCCCCTGACCCGGCTCCCGCTGTCCCCTGTCCAGGATCCTCCTCTCCCCACTGTCACTGCCCTTGCCCCCAGCCCATTCCCATCTCACACCACTCCTGCCTCCATCCCTGTTCAGATCCCATTCCCGGTATCATTCCCTGTTCTGTATTCTCTGCCTGGTTACCATTCACATATTCCCAGTCCCATATTCCCCGTCCTTTCCCCTTCTAGTATTCCTGATCCCAGTCCCATTCCCGTATTTCCATTTCTATGTTTCCAGTCCCCTTCCCATATTCCCATTCTTAATCCTGTTGCCCTATCCCCATGTCTGTTTCCTGTCCCATAATCTAAATCCTCATCCCATATTTTCTCCCCAATTTCTATTTCCATATTTTTTATTTTGTTCCCATATTACCATTCCCTGTTCCTGTTTTCATTCCAGTTCTGATGTCCCTTTCCCAGTCCCCTCTCTCTGTCCCTGTCCCCATTCCCGGTTGTTGGAGTGGAACAGACAAGCCTCTCTGACCCCCTCCAAAAGCAAACAGTATGCAAGAATTAAATTTAAAATATTTTCAGAAGTTAAAATTCCGGAAACCACACAGACATGAAATAGAGGTCTAAGTTTTAGTATAAGAAATTAGAAATATTAAGTAGCATAGATATGAAGTAAAAGTATAAGTCTTAGTGTGAAGTATGTAGAAATATGTTTTAAATACCATAAAAAACAAAAGCTGTGGAATCTCCTATAAAATTGTGGCTGCATTGAGACATTAAAAACTTCCTTCTAGACAAAATAAAATGACAGTAGGAATATTTTATATATTCTTCTCATAGAACAGATAGGCCATATGCACAAGTTATATGTAGACTTTAGTATTATGAAATTCTAATAGGTTTAGGAGAAATGCTTTAGGTTCTTGCTTTTGGCTCATTGGGCAATTTGTCAATAAAAATCCGTGTATTGGAGCCAGAGCTCTCTCTCACTCCTCTCTTACCGCTCTCTCTTTCTCCACCACCTTCCTCATCACCACTACCAGCACGTGAGAGAAGAAGAAGAGGAAGATGAAGAAGAAAAGTTCAGAAAAAGAAAGGCCAGGGAGCATCTGCCTCTGGAGACTCTGCACCAGCCGCAGCTTCCACCTCTTGCAGCAGAGAGCTGCTCCTGCTTCCATCGGGACTTTATGGCAGAGAGATTGAACAGGGACTGGAGAGCCTTGGGCTCTTTGCCTTTGGAGCCTGACGTGCCTTGACAAGAAACAACTTTACAGCAGCCAGCAGCTGCTCTGCTCTGGGAAGATCTAAAGCCACAACCAATCCCCACAGCCGGTGCCAGTCCCGGTGCTGTTCCTGAGGGCGCCTCTGCCACGGGGGCCTGAGGGCTCCACAGCTCGGGCTGCCTGTGCCACACGAACCCTTCAGCCCTGCTGCTGCCCTTGGCCAGCTGCAGAGAGCACAAGGCTTTGGGCATTGCTCACAGGCCCCCAGCTGGCCACAGCAGCCCATCCTGCCAGCAGCCCTGGGCTCAGAGCCCTCCCTCCTGCTGGGGCCGTGCAGGGGCCATGGGCCTGCCCCAGGCTCCTGTTCTGCCCCAGGAGCAAGGCTGCAGCTCCAGCCTGTGGGCCCTGGGCCGCAGCAGCCCAGGGCAGGCCCAGCTGCAGAGCTCCCAGCCCCGATGGGTTTCACTGCAGCACTGCTGAACTCTGATCCCCATCCCAGATTCTCTCTCCACTTGCTGCTTCCACACTCCCTGTCCTGTTCCCATATTCCCATCCCCGGTCCCATTCCCAGTCCTTGTTCTGCATTGTCCCATTCTCAGTCTTGGTCTCGATCCTGTAGTCCTGGTCCCTGTCCCTTATTCCTAGTTCCCTTCCCACTTTAAGTCTTGTAGTCCAGGTCCCTGTCCCTATTCTATGTCCCAAATTCCCAATCCTTGCCTCCTTCCCATTCCATTCCCACTCATGGTCCCAATCTCAGTTCCATTCCATTATTCCCATTGCCATTTCTGGTCCCTGTAAATGTTCATTGTGCCTGTCCTTTTTTCTGGTTCCATACTGGATCCCTGTTTCCACTCTGGGGCCCAGTCCCTCATTCCAGGCCCCATTCTCAGTCCTAGTCTGCATTCCCGTTCCCATTCCCCGTCCCTGTCCTGTATTTCAGGTCTTGGTCCTCTAGTCATGGTCCCTATCCCTATTCCAAGTCTACAACTCCTGGTCCCGGTCCTCATTCCTGGTCCCTGTCCCCATTCCCAGTACCTGTCCCCACTCCCTGTCCCATTCTCAGTCTTGCTCTCGATCCTGTAGTCCTGGTCCCTGTCCCTTATTCCTGGTTCCCTTCACGGTTTCAGTCTTGTAGCCCAGGTCCCTGCCCCCATTCTAGGTGCCAAATTCTCAGACCCTGTTCTTCTTCTTCCTGGTCACATTCCCACACCCAGCCCATTCTCAGTCCCATTCCATTATTCCCATTGCCATTCCCAGTCCCTGTACACATTCCCTCTCCCTGTCACCTTCCCTAGTCCCATTCCTGATCTCGGTCCCAGTCCCTCATTACGGGTGCCATTCTCAGTCCCAGTCTGCATTCCCATTCCCGGTCCCTGTCCTGTATTTCAGGTCTTGGTCCCCTACTCGTGGTCCCTATCCCCATTCCAAGCCCACAATTCACGGTCCCGGTCCTCATTCGCTCCTGGTCACAATCCCAGTCCCTGTCCCCATTCCCAGTCCCTGTTCCCCTTCCTGCTCTCTGTCCACATACCCGGTCCTATTCCTGCTCCCTGTCCCCATTCCCGCTCCCTGTCCCCTCTCACCAGGCGCTGCTGCCATTGCTCCGTTCCCCTCACGCCGCTCACATGACCACGGAAACTCCGCGCTGCTCCCACCCACCAATCCCAGTGCGCGATCGCTCCTGGATTTGCATAACCACGCCCACAGCTCTGACCCCGCCCACCAGCCGCCATCGCTGTTTTCAGGTGCTCTTTGCTCCCAGTTCCCTCCCAGTGCTCACAGTAACAGCGGCACTGGCAGGAAAAGAGCTCCCAGTTCCTTTCCGGGTCTCACAGCATTGCTTCCACCTGTCGCCCTATCATGCCCAGTGCTCGCAGTACCAGTCCTGGTGCCTCGAGTAGAGCATCTGCTTTGAAATTCTGAGCAGTAATGATTGGCTGATTTTGTGTGTCAGCGCCCAGCAGAGTTGGGGGAGGAGCGGAAGAGAAGCAATGAGAGGAGAAGGAAGGGTGTGTCAGACGGAGGAGTGCTTTTACTGCAGGGCGTTTCTCTCTCCCTGCCTCCCAAACAGGGAATTTCCATTCACAAACCTTGGTACCGTGGAGGAGGAGGGGGCTGAGAGGAAGAGGAAGATGCCCAACAGCTACTGGCAGGTGAGAAGGAAGTCAGTGCCCCTTTTCCCCTGTGTCCTGCTCCATCTTGCTGCAGGACAAATTCACTGCTGACACCCTCCTGCCGGGGACACACAGTGGGGGGATCTCCTTGCCCTTCCCTCTGTCATGGAGGCAAATCCCATCCTCTCCTTGTCTTTCCTCCCCCAGACAAGGAGCTGAGCACGGACAGCAGGGAGGACAAATCCCCGTGGCACAGCCTCGGGCAAGAGGCCGTTTGCAGCGGCTCCATGGCGCAGGAATGCAACGGGGAGAAGAAGGCCCAGAGATCCTGCCCAAGGAGGTGCTGCAAACTCAGCCCAGGGTTCTCTGTGGAGGGAAGACCCACCCTGGGCCAGGAAGGTGACCAGAGATCCAGCTGCAGCTCAGACCTGGTGCTCCCTGAGCAGCTTCATGGCAGGGAGAAGCCCTACATGTGCTCAGAATGTGGGAAAAGCTTCATCACTAAGTCCAAGGTGACCTCCCATCAGCAGGTGCACACGGGAGAATGGCCCTACAGCTGTGGGGAATGTGGGAAGAGCTTCAGAGACAGCTTTGGCCTCCTCAGCCACTGGCACGTGCACACCGGGGAACGGCCCTACACGTGCTTGGAATGTGGGAAGAGCTTCATTGATAGGTCCAATCTCACCTCCCACCAGAAGATCCACACTGGGGAATGGCCCTACGAGTGTTGTGAGTGTGGGAAAAAGGCTTGGAGCAGTTCGGATCTCCTCAAACACCAGCGCACACACATGGGGGAGAGGCCCCATGAGTGTCCTGAGTGTGGGAAGAGCTTCTCCAGGAGCTCTACCCTGACCAAACATCAACGGAGCCACCAGTAAAGGAAACCCTGTGAGGGGCCTGATTGCAGGCAGGGTTTTTTCTGCTGCTCCAACTCCATTCCCCATCAGAGGATCCCCATTGGGCAGAGTCCTGGTGTCCCACATTCCCCATGACCCATGTTGGGAAGACACCTGGCTGTTGTTCTCCACGTCCTCCCGGTTCCCCATAGGCACCTGGATGAACACAGGGGTCAGAACACCCATCAGGATGGAGACTAACATCAGGAGTTCATTGGGAAGAGCAGATGGGGAATGCTGGGGATCCTTTCTGCACTGAGTGACTCAACAGGATCTTCTGTGATAAACTTTGTCTGAAGTTCCCACTTTGCCCACCACAGGAGGCCCTGTAAATGTCTGTGACATCCCTGGTCTTTAGCAGCCTGGAGACTCTTGGAATGGCACTGCAGAGCCCCTGTGAGTGTCTGTGACAAACTGGCCCCTTAGCACGTAGGGAGGGCTCTGTTGTCCCCATGGAGCCGCTGTGCCTGCCCCTGACTCCAAGATTCCTTAACAGATTAAAGAGCCCTTGAATACCGTGGAGACCCCGTGGCTGTATGAGCTCCTGGTTCCTTGGAAACCTGGAGATGCCTGTGATGTCACAATGGACACCTGTGACCTCGCTGTTCTTTGGGTGCCCAGAGAGACCTCTGGGATGTCATCATGGAGCCCCTGTCACTGCTGGGGACCTCACAGCACTTTAGAGCCCCAGAGGCACCCTGGAATTCACCAGGAACCCCTGTGAGTGCTTGTGGCAGATCACTGCCCCAGCAGCTTCCTCCTGGTAAGAGTAACTCCCTGGAGGGCCTGAAACCAGGAGGTTTCTTCATGTCAGAGCTGAGCAGATAGCAGTTGGTGTTGGGGACTGTTCCCCATGACAGGGAAAGATCTGAGGGCAGAGAAACAGTTCCTGCAGGGATGGCTCCCAGCAGCAGCCACACAGGTGGGGAGCTGTGTGAAACTCTAATGAAATATCATGGGAGAGAGAACTTGGAAAGCTGCTGTGATCCCCAGCAATGCAGACACCTTCCCCTGAGCCAAATCCCCTGGTCTCCTCTCCCAGCCAGCAAAGCCTCTGCCCCCAGGGTTGTGTGGTCCAGGACAGGAGCTTTCTGTGCAGTGAGAGCTGTGGCACAGCAGGGACACATCTCTCCTGATGCATGGTCATTTCCCTCTGCCCAGCACAGCACCTGAGAGTGGCTGCCCCAGGATTTTGCTCCCTGGGAGGAGCAGAGCTGTGCTGGGTGGAAGGCTTTCCTGAGTGCCCAGCTGCCTCTGCTCTCCCTGCTTGCCTCTGCAGGAGAGTCACAGAGGTTTGATGTGTTTTTCCAGCTGGTTGTGCTGCAGTTCTTCTTGCCCTCAGGGCCCTGGCAATAAGGGGTTGTATCTTGGTTTGGAGGACAGGTGTTTGCTAAGAAAGACAGGAGCTTCTCTTTGAAATGGAGAATGTGAACCTTCTCCCTCTCTGAATTATTATAGTTTTTTATATTAAGCAGCTTTTAGGCAAAGATATGGGAATTAGGAGCAACAGTTCTTTTTTTTTTGCTAGGAAGATTGAAATAGAAATACAGTATTACAAAGAACAACTCTGAAACACTCACTAAGAGTCAGAATACAACCTGACACCCTGTCAGTCAGGGTGTTGGTAGCAGTCTGATTAAATGGTGGCTGCAGCCCTCCTGAAGTGACGGGTATGGTTCAGTTGAAACAGTGCTTTTGTAGAAGGCTGCAGGGTTTTTTGAAGGTTTAGTGATGATGTGGAAAGGTTTGTCTTTCCTCTGGAATCCTCTGGCTACCTTGGTCTTCAAAATTGAAGTTTTTTAATCTAGGTAGGTGTTACGGTCCGCCCAAATCATGAGCGAGTCGTGACTGGTTCTTTTATGGATCTCAGAACGCAAAAGACACAGCAGGGGACAAAACCAGTTTACTTCTACAGAAATGCACTTTATTTAGTGCCAACCAAAATGCAATAGTGGGACAGAGAGAGAGAGAGAGAGAGAGAGAAAGGGGGGGTCGGGATTATAGCTACCATGACGGGCAGACGAATCCTCGTGGAGCAGCCAATAGATGTCTGTTGCCATCTGGGGAGATCTCGGGGGTCTCCTTTGCGAAAGTCACTTTTATAGTCCTTTCCCAAAGCGAGTGGCTTCTAGCCAAAAGGTAGGAAGATTTATGGACTATTGTATGTGGAGCTCGTTACGCGGGGGAACAGGTGGAAACAGGACGCTTCAAGGCACATCAGACCACCTTTGTCGTCATGAACACACGCAGGTCAGCCCATACTGACCAGTCCATTGTCTCTCATCTGTGGGAGCTTGTTGTGTAAACTCCCCGTGACTAGTTGTCATGTGAAACCAGTCCTGGTAGGCATCACCTGCGGAACAGTCACTTGGCGTTCCTCCCATCCCTGGCCAGCGCAGGCCTCAGGCGAGGGTCGTTGGGCAGAAACAGACGAGAGGCTCGGACGGACTCTCACATCACCCTGTGACCAACGAGCGTCGCTGAGAAACTCCAGCAGCATCATGTTGTGATCTAGTAGCATCTTCAGGACCCGCCCTTGGTAGCACATCCCGGGAATAGAAAAAGGGAAAACAAAAAACCGGGGATAAGAAGGAAAGGGAAAAGGAAAAGGAACAGGAAGGAAAATAGACACAAAAACAACAAAATTGATTATAATAAATTTTCAAATAAATCACAATGATATTTGGTTTAAACAATCAAAATTAATCAATAAAGTAACATCCAAACAATTAAAATTCAAACAATTAAAACAAAATCAATGAAATAATATTTAAGCAATTAAAATTCAAACAATTAGGATCAAAACCAAATCAATAAAATGACATTTAAACAATTAAAATTCTAACAATTAGAATCAAAATTAATTAATAAAATAACATTTAAACAATCAAAATTAAAACAAATCAGTATAATATGTTCTGTGATTAAAACAATTATTTTCCAAAACCATCTTAATCAGAAGATAAACATTACTAAAATTGATCATACCAATCATAACCAGTAACAAACTATTTTTAATCAGTTTGCTGTTATAGGCCTGACTTTTACTGCTCTTGCAATTTGTCTGGTGTCAATAACTTTAGGGGTATCTTTAGCAGATGGAGTAGTGATCAAATTATGTGTTTCCATTGTTGATGCCCATTGTGTCAGCCGTTTTACCATTCTCCAATTTAGGATGTATAGAATGACTGACAAAACAAAACTGATTAAAACCAAAATCAAAAGCACAACAATGGGATGACACAATTTGTTTAGGATGCCGGTAGCAGTAGGTGACCACCCAAAAAGAGTATCCCACCACCTGAGTTCAGCATTCCCTTTCACCCTTTCTAAAACCCGATGTATTTCTCTCACATCGTGATGAACTGTCACCAGGGTCTTCTGTCCACTTTTCTTGATTTTTTCCAAGATTCCAATTAAGTCCTGGTGAAGCAACAATTGTTTAATCAAAGTGAGGTTCATCCCGATGGGAGCAGGCACTAACTGATGAATCAGTGTAAAACTGGATTGCAGAAGGTGATGAGACATAACTGGAACAGTATAAGAAAAGTCACAGCCCATGATTGTGGTAAAATTACAAACACAAAAATTTAAATGATTTTTTAGATTCACTGTTACATTTTCTACAAAAACTGAGTTGCAAGCAGTTCTTACACACACACATCCATTTCCTATGTACACCAGCACTGTTGCAGGAGTCTCATCGAGGTGTATTTCAAAATGACAAATATTTTGTTCTGTGTCTAAACAGATGTCTTGGGGCACAATGGCATTGCTTTCACAAATGAAACCTAGTTGCTCCCGAACAACACAAGATTCCAAATTAACAGTTTGCCATTTCTCACCAATTTGACGGGCCCATTCTCTATGCTCGAAAGGATAGAGAATAGTTCCATCGTGATTCAATCCTAATGCAATGATGGGGTGTATCAAATGCACTGAAGCGTATTGTCAACACAAAGGCTGTGGCTGTGTTTGTGCTGGGGTTGTAGGTAAAGTTTACCATATTCCACCAGGACTGGTACTTCCTTTCAAAATCATTAGCGTTTTCCCAAATTATTGTCCGGATTTCAGTAGGGAAAGATGCCTTCTTCCCCTTCCCTTATAATTGAGGCAACAACTGTTTGCATCCAAAGCTGTGCCTGGATACAGCTGAGGGCTAAGCAGATGTTGTTTTGAGCAATACCAAGAGCATCAATTATCAGTTTGTGGTTATTTACATTTGTTTTTTCCCAATCTGGTAAAATGTTTGATAATAACCACTGTTGCGTCCCCAGGGCTGCTAAAGAGGACTGCAGAGGTTGTTTCAATTTGTTCAGGTCTCTGGTGGTGGCAACTAATTTGTTCATTAATACCTCTGAATTAATGCTATTTAAAAATTCCCAATCCTGTTCTCACAACACCGGTTATGTCTCATTTGTTTCTTGAAAGGATCCTCCTGGTTTTGCAACCAGGTCGTTTGTCCACCCCAAGAAAAGGTGAACAAGCTGGCTGAATTACTGAAACATTGTTCTGCATTGGCAAATTGACTTGTTTAAAAGACCATGCCGAATTAAACAATATTTTCTGTTGGCCAGTTTTCCAAATTACCCAAGGTCCAATTTCAAATATTTTCAGGCTCAGTATAACCGGTGGTTGGGTAGCAGGTGTTACAACATTAACATTGAGTTCCCCTTTATATTTTGTATTGTTTTTCCCACACATAATTTTTTTGGAAAATTGTACAGCAGTTCAATTTTGATTTTGAATTTTCACAAAATAAAACACAGCTGTAAGGTCCTGTGCTGTAACTGTATACAGGTTCAATGAGGGATTCAGCAATTAATCTTCACGTTCCATGGCATTATTCTGTGAAAAGTAAACACAACAGAATCTGCCACAAAGAGGCAGGGGGTTAAAATGATGGAACTATGCAGACAAAAGTTCTGTTAACTTCCCAGCCATTTTGCTGCAAAGAAGGAAGCCACTCTGTACCTCCTTTAAACACAGCATAAGAGTCAGTGTAGTTGGAAACAAAAAAGGCACTCTGCACTTCAAGCTGGAAAACACCCCAAATAACCATCAGCACTCCAAGCCAAGAGTCACCCCGTCCCCCAGCAATAGTTTGCTCAGCAGAAGCATTAGTGAACAAAGAATTAGTGAACAAAGATTGTTCGGGGGAGAAAGCAGAGGCTACTTTAATTATTGAGGCAGGTTTGTCATCGCTGTTGCCCAAGTTCTCAGTTTCTGTTATTGCCATATTTTTTACAGTTCCTTCTGTTACTGAGGATTTCTGGGCCACTCTGTCAGGGGGGGCAGTCCTAGTTTTCCAAAACTTCACTTCCTGAGAAGGTTTTTGAATTTTCTCTGAGGCAATTTGCAAGTTAGGGCTTTCTAGTTGGAAAATTATTTTCTGTTGCACATCCCTCACTTCTTCTTTTTCTTCTCCTCCTATCAATACATCATGTATGTATTGGTACACAGCTACAGTGTCAGGCTTGGGTTTTTGGATTGGCCATACAGGGGAGTTTTGCAAGTCCTGTATAACCGGTTTGATCTGTACTTTGGCACCAGAGAGGAGAGAGTATTGTTTTACATTTACAGGTAATTGCATAGGTGATTTATGACCAGCAGTGAATTGTATTTCATGTATAATTTGCAAGCAGGCAGCTTTGTGAATGTTTTTTAGGAGTTTGTCTGGGGTGCCAGTTATGGCTAGAGGATCACCTCTTTCTAGGGGGCTAAGTCCCCCAGCCCAGTAGGCTGCATGCTGTGTCAGAGACCGTGGAACACGAGCGTTTCCAGTTGTTAGGAAAACTCCAGGCCCCCAGTACCCACTGGCTTCTTGTTCACTTAATTTAATTTGATCTCCTCCAGTGAGTGAAACTCTAAAGACATACTCGGTCTCAGACTCTTGTGGGAGATGTGAGTATTCTTTCTTTAATTTGGCCAATTCAGTAGCAGTGTATGGTATTTCTTTGGAGGTTATGTGGGGGTCAAAATCGTCCTCGTTCAGGTATCTATATTCTGTTTTAACGAGAGGTCTCATTTTAGAGCAGCAATTTTCCCCACTATTTTGTACATGTACTAGTTCTCTTTGTGGGTATATCTGCTTTATGTGATATGTTTTCTTTTCTTCTGTATCATTAGGTGTATCTGCATGTTGTGAGGCATGTGATAGTTGTAGGAAATAGTTGTGATTTCTTTCCTGCTCTAGTTGGTTTTCTAGAGTTTCTACTTGATTTGTTTTCTGTTCTAGTTGGTTTTCCAGAGTTTTTACTTGATTTCTTTTCTGTTCTAGTTGGTTTTGCAGAGTTTGTACTTGATTTCTTTCCTCCTGTAGTTGGTTTGTGTTCTCCTGTAATAGCTTTTGCAAAGCTTCTACCAGGTTTTGCAAGGAGTCTATCACTGCACTTTCCTCACTCACTCGTTTAAAAGGAGATTCTAGAGCAGCTGAAAGACAAGTGCCTGGAACTGAGCAAAGTGTGGTTTTATTTTTCTTGCTCAGTTTGAATTTTGTTTCATGTTGCAAAGAATGTATCCTATCAATCACATTTTCTAAATTAAACCAATTACTGTGTGTCCCAATCTTCCCCCCCTTGGGAGGGTCTGGCATTATACTTAGATAGTAAAGCGTAAAATGAAGCTTTACCATTTTCAGACATTTTTACGAAGGGACTAAAACCACTCTCAGGGAGACACACTTAAAGTTACACAAAAATCACAGCTGAAACTGTGAATCCCTTCTCTTCCCTGGAGCGGGTGAAGAGACACACTACTTGGGAGGTACTAACTTAACTACAAAAACCACTTGTCTCTTTGCGATCCCAAGTAGTCAAATACAATAATTATACAACAACTGTAACCTCTGAGTTACGATTATGTGCGAGGGGGAAAAACCACTTCAGGAAGCTAAACACTTGTCACCCAGACTTCTGCTGGGGACAACCCCCTGTCATCCCTGAAGTGGCTGAGGAGACCAAACTGCTTGGGAGGTTCTCTTTAGTTACACAATGGGTGTCTCCTCGACTACACCAAGCAGCAAACAATGTGTGAGGGGGAAAAACCACTTCAGGAAGGAAAACACTTGTCACCCGGACTTCTGCTGGGGACAACCCCCTGTCATCCCTGGGTGGCTGAGGAGACCAAACCGCTTGGGAGGTTCTCTTTAGTTTCACAATAGATGTCTCCTCGACTACACCAAGTAGAAAACAACAAAAAACACAAGTCCCATCTTTTGCTCAGCTGAGATCCTTTCAAAAAATTCTCCGATTACTGAAATGGAGTTGATTATTCACCTGGGTCTGTGTGCGGGAAGAACCCAATACCACCTCCCTTGCTTTCTAACACTGTTCAGTCCTTGCAGCACTGACAGGCTAGGTGCGGCTGAAATGGCACAGGTCTTCCCCTGGTACAAAGTGCACAGAAACCCCAACTCCCCCAGTATTGGGAATTCAATTGCCAACTACGCCAAAGATGTCACGGTCCGCTCAATTCAGGAGCGAGTCGTGACTGGTTCTTTTATGGATCTTAGAGCGCAAAAGACACAGCAGGGGACAAAACCAGTTTACTTCTACAGAAATGCACTTTATTTAGTGCCAACCAAAATGCGATAGTGGGACAGAGAGAGAGAGAGAGAGAGAGAGAGAGAAGGGGGTCGGGATTATAGCTACCAAGACGGGCAGACGAATCCTCGTGGAGCAGCCAATAGGTGTCTGTTGCCATCTGGGGAGATCTCAGGGATCTCCTTTGCGAAAGTCACTATTATAGTCCTTTCCCAAAGCGAGTGGCTTCTGGCCAAAAGGTGGGAAGATTTATGGACTATTGTATGTGGAGCTCGTTGCGCTGAGGAACAGGTGGAAATAGGACGCTTCAAGGCACACCGAACTATTTTTGTCGTCATGAACACATGCAGGGCAGCCCATACTGACCAGTCCATTGTTCTTCCATCTGTGGGAGCTTTGTTGAGTCAGTGCCCTGTGACTAGTTGTCATGAGAAACCAGTCCTGGTAGGCATCACCTGCGGAACAGTCACTTGGCGTCCCTCCCATCCCTGGCCAGCGCAGGCCTCAGGCGAGAGTCGTTGGGCAGAAACAGACGAGAGGCTCGGACGGACCCTCACACTAAGTAACTCAGAGAATGGTAAAAAGATTACCAGGAATTTCTTCATATTCTTGGATTATCCTGTATGGATGAAGACAGGGATGACAAAAACCAAAACTCCAGGGAAGGAAATTATGGGGCCACAATAAAAGCTGATTTACAGGTTGGGGAAGATTTTGATTAATGCATTTAGGTTTATGAATATTCAACATGTTGATGCATTTAGGGAAGTCTTTTATGAGTTAGTGTGTGCTCTTGGCTGAACTTCGTGTACTCGAATGAAGAATCTTTTGCTTTATTGTTTTTTGTCTTCTACTTGACTTTTTTTATTAAGCGTTTTAACATATACCAGGAAAGTGAACCTCATTTTTCACACTGCAGGCACAGGCAAGGGGATGGGGGAGCTCCTGGGGGTACAGGGAGAGGAAATGGGAAGCACAGGGTGCCCTGAGTAGCCTTCTCCTGGCTCATGACCACCTCTCTTGGAAGGATGGGCAACCACAGGAGCCATGGAGAGAGCTCCCCGTGTCACCCAGTGCCTCCCCCTTCCCAGAGTGTCACAATTTTGCTGTAGATTGTCATAGATGTCACTGGGTTCCCAAGGTTGCCCATGTGGCCCCTGCTGTTCCATGTAGGTCGCCTGAGGATCCTCCAGTGGGGGGCCCCTGAGGGAATAAGAGAGTGTGTGGAAGGGGATGGGAGGTCCTGAGGGTTTGGGGAAAAGCCCAAATCCTGGTCAGAGCCTGCACTCACCTTTCCTGGTACTTCCTGTCACTGGCAAAGCAGACCTGGAGGGGTGACTTTGATTCCCCATCCACTCTTGGAAACCCTCAATTCCCTCCAGGGTCCCCAGTATCCCTGATGCTCCTCAGAAAACCTGAACTTCCCCACTGCCCCAACACCCTGAGCCCAAAGAACCCCAAGCCTGGCAGGGAGGAGCACCCTCTGAATTCCCCAAAAAGCGCTAATAGAACCCACAACATCCCTGCATGACCCTTCAGCACCTCCCCAGACACCCCAGGGCCCTGAGCCAAGGTTACTGGGAGCTCAGCCCCTCCCAAGTCAGGGGCTGTTGGCGCTGCCCCCCCTTTTCTGGGGCCTTCTCAGCACTCTGCAGGACTCCTGCCCCCACTGTCACCTACCCATGTGGATCCACCAGTGAAAGACCACAATGAGCAGGACCAGGAACAACAGGGACCCAACGACCAATGCAGGAAATACCAACGAGCCTCTGCAGGAAAAAGAGGGGACACACTGGGGTCACGGGGCTTACCCCAGAGGTTCTGCAATCGCAGTTACCTCATGAGTTCCCCTCCTGTGCCCTGTTCCATTTGTGTCACTGTCAGGGACAGAGTGAGTGTGAACCAGGGTCATCTGTGATCCAGGGATCCCAGACCCACACAGGAACCCCGAGTGACCCCACCTGTGTTCCAGTGGTGTCCAGTGGTTCCCTGTGTTGTCTCCTCCAGGGCCAGCTCTGGGCTGAGTGCCCGGAACACGCGGTGCCCGTCCTGTCCCAGCTGGTTGGTGGCCACACACTGGTAGGTGCCCGAATGTCCCACATCGACGGCCCCAAGCCCAGGAGGGGACCCCCGGCCACCTCGTGCCTGTCATGTAGCCAGGTGAAGGTGACAGGGGCTGAGCCCACCTGCACCGAGCAGCGCAGGGTCACGGGGTCACCTGGGCACACCTGGAGTGCTGGGGGACCGGGGGTGATGGTGGCATTGGCCACGGGCACTGTGGGACACAGACAGGGCTGAGGCTGGGGGAAGGGGCTGGGAAGAGGGGTGAGGGTCAGGGAGTAAGGGGTGAGGGGCAGGGAGTGAGGGGTGAGAGGGCAGCGTCAGTGAGTAGGGGCAGGGAATGGGGTGAGGGAGTGTCACATGGGGGGATGTTGGAGCCTGTGCAAGGTGGCACCTGGAGACGCGCCTTTCATAGAGAGCCTGATATCCGGGACAGTGACTTATGGTCTTGTTTAGCAGTCACCCATTGGGGATGCTGTGGATCAGCTTACCCCCAGCCTGAGGGTCCCACTCACCCAGGACAGTGACATTCAGTGGGACACTCTCGGCCATGCTGTCCACACTGGTAGTGGCTGCTGGCATTGTCGCCAGCGTGCCTCAGCTCAAGGCGGGGGCCAGTGCCCAGTGGTGTCCCTGAGCCCTCTCTGGTGCCAGGAGAAGGACAGGGAACCTGTCCCTTTGTCACCATACAACTCAGCACCAGGCAGTCCCCCAGCACCACCTGTGCCTTAGGGGGCTGCACTGACAAGGACACCCCTGAGAGTGAGACCCCTGCATGGGGACGTGGGTGGGATGGGGGATCTGGGAAAAGTAAGACGTATGAAGGGTGGCAGGAGGGGAGTACGGTGTGTGGGAGGGGACCCCATTGAGGGAGAAGTGGACCCAGGTAGGGGGGAAGTTGATGGGATGAGGGACAGTCATTAGATAGGGCAGAGCTGACCCAGGGAGGGATGTGGGGTGGCTCAGGGAGTGGTGGGGGGAGCCCAGGGAGGGACTGGGGGGAAGCAGGGAGGGGTGGAATCAAGCCAGGTAGGGAAGGGAGAGCAGAGGATGGAGCTGGGAACTCAGAAGGGGTACGGGATGCCAGGCAAGGATGAGGGGGACCAGGAGAGGGACCAGGACAAATATGAATGGAACTGAGACAGACATGGGAAGCCTGGGTGACCCAGGGATGGAAGGAAGGAGTGATGTGGGACTCAGGCAGTGGTGGAAGAAAGGTGGGAAGATGGTGGGTTTTCCCATCCCCTTTCCCACATTCACCATGTACTGTCACTGTCACCGTCACTGGCAATGAAATCTCCCAGCACAGTGATGGCCCAGAGCTCACCCAGACACCGCAGCTGTAGCAGCCACTGTGGTGCAGCTGCAGGGGGGACAGGGACAGCTTGGTCCCACAGAGGGGTCCCCCCAGATCATTGTCCCCATGGTAAAACTGTACTCCAGTGACTGTGGCATCCTGTCAGCCCCAGCAGCGCAGTGTCACCGTGTCCCCCTCCAGCAGTGCCCATGCCGGCAGCTGCAGCACAAGACGCTGTGTGGGACAGGAAGGACCTGTCACATCTGGGGAGTCTGGGGGATGCCAAAGGCCTTGGGAGGCACCATGGGTCCCCCATTGCAACAGGGGCTCTCAGGACAATGGGATGATCTGGGATATCCCCGTGTGTAGGGGACGAACTCTGAGGTCACATGAGGGGTGTGACTCAGGCATAGAGCCCACCCAGAGCTGTCAGGAACCCTGAAGATGCCAGGGCACACATGCCCCCTCACCATTTAAGACCCTCAAAGGGGGGTCTGAGCCCAGTGCCAGGTCTGTCACACATGTATGTTCCCCTCTTGGGGACAGTAAAGCTGTCGGGTCCCTCCTGCCCCCAGCGCCGCCCGTCCTTGTACCACATGGTGGCACCGGCAGTCCCCAAGCCCTATCAGCTCAGTGTCACTCAGTCCCACAGCAGTGCAGACTCACCAGTGAGGCCGAGGGTCTGGGCTGGAAGGGAGAAGGGACAGAGCTGGGGGGGGGGGGGGGGGGCCTGCAGGGACAGCAGAACCTGGAGGCCATCTCAACATCCCAGTTCCTCTGTTCCTGTCCCTCTGTTCCTGTCCCCACAGCCATCCCATGCCTGTGGTCACACTGGGGTCCATGCCCATGCCCTGGCTCTTTTTGCCTTGGGGTCCTCAGGTAGCCCCACAGTCCCCCTGTGCCCCCTCCCCACCGCTCTCTGCCTCACCAGGACCCATCCCCAGGGTGTCAGACCCATGCCAGAGGCACTCACCCCACAGGAGCAGCGCCACCTTCCCGGCCATCCCAGTGTCCCAGGCCATGGGCACTGGCTGTCACTCACTGCTGGGACCACCTGTCCCCTGGCTGGAGGCTGGGGACAAGGGTAGGTGGCACAAGGTGGGATATAGAGTTCCAAGCAGTGGGGGGCTAGGGATTGGTGTGCAGAGCAATGGGGGGGTCCTGTAGAGGGGGAGTCACCAGAGCTGGGAGCACTCAGGGATGGGGGTTCCAGCGGAATGGGGGCTGCAGGGATTTGGGGTCATGGATGGGGGTCCGAGGGATGAGGGTGCCAGAGGAATGGTGGGTACTGGGAGGATCAAGGTTCTGGAGAAGGGGGACTGTAAGGGCTGGAGTAGATTCCTTAATAATGGGGTTCCTTGCCCATGGAGACCCTGGGGATTGTCACTCCTGAGATGGGGGTCCTAGGGAAGGGGGATCATAATGAATTGGGGTCCCTGTATTGGAGTCCCAGTGGAATGGGGGTGCTAGGGATGGGCAGTGGCTGGGTGGGCCCATGGGTCACAGATCCTTCCCTGGGTGCCTCAGTTGTTGTGGTGATCTAGGGCACAGAGGTGTCCCCTGGGGTTCCTGTGGTTTGGGGGGTCACCCAAAACCCAACAGATTCCAAGGGGCTCATAGTCTGTACCCCCATCACCCCCCAGAGGCTTCTTCCTCCCTTCATTTCAGTTTCCTTTTTTAAATTCCTTAATTTCACAACCCCCCAATCCGTGCCTTGATGATCCTGGGGGGCACCTGAAGAGGCAACGGGTTGGGGGAACTCCAGGGTGGGAGAAAAGGAGGTACAGGGGGTGCAGGGAGTATTGGGAGGGTTGGGGAGGCTGTGGGGGATAGGGGTGTTGGGCTGTGGCCCTCCCCCACACACTTCCACTTTGTCTCTCCCAAAGCAGAAGGAAGAGCTCCAGTTCTGGGGGATGGTGGCTCTGGGCGATTCCAGACTTCCCCATTCTCACTCCACCCCTGCAGGATCTGAGCCAGCAAGAGCAGCTGGGGAATGGAGCCCCAGGCAGAAAGGAGCTCCCAAACTCCTGCTCCTTGAATCCAGTGGCCATCCAAGTGTGGGGCCCAGCCATGGCCCAGCCCCAGTGCCCAGGGATGGGCATTGGCCAGCCCTGCTCTGGCCAGCCCCAGGTGGCAGCCAGGACCTGAGGCTCCCCCGCCCCCTTGGCTTTGATTCTCGCAGCTTTCGAGCTGCTGCAAAGGTGAGAATTCTTTCTGTGGCCAAAAAAGGCCTGGCTGTGGTTTGCTCAGCCCTGCAAGAAGCACAAAAGCCAGTGTGAACCCAAGCAGTGGCTCTGTGAGGCCCTTTGATGGTTTTCAGAGCAGGGCTGGCTGGAAAGCCCCCTGCAGGGGCAGCTGTGAGGTAACCAGTCTGGAAATACAGCAATTGATCATTTCGTGCCTGTCCCCAAGACACTGAAAGAGCCCCAGAACTGCTGCAAAACCTACAAGGATCTGCTCAATAACATGACTGGGACCCTCCTCCTTGAATAAAACCTGCAGCCCTCTGGAACCTCCCAGAAAGAATGTTTGGGTTATGGATGTGGACACCAGAAAAGAGAGAAAAAAGTGTGGAAATATGGAGCAGGGGCTCCACACGTGGCTCTGGGGCACAGGGGTGTCCCAGCAGGAGCAGGGAGTGCCCAGGCAGGGGAGTTCACGGTGCAGTGCATTCACCAGGGAATCAGAGCCTGAGGGACACACAGGCATTTCCACAGATTGCTGTGGAACCAAATGTACCTGGGATTTCTCATGATCAGGGCAACATCATCACATTTGTCCCCTTAATTTGGGCACCCCCAAGGTGTCAGAGCCCCACTGGGAAAAGCAGGAATGCTCAGGCCCCCCCAGCACAGAGGTGCCCAGGATGTGCCACCTCTGGGACAGGAATCCCCAGGATGTGGCACCTCCAGAATAAGGAGCCCCTGGGACAAGACCCCAAGACAAGACCCAGGTGTCACCAGCCCAGAGGAGCCTTTTTCCCTCAGGGCAGGACCTCTCTGGATGTGGCCCCCAGGACAGAATCCACATCCTGGCCTCAGCAAAAACAGCCTCTTCCTTCTGCTGCAGGAAAGAGAAAGTGAAAATCTTGGGGGAGCACAGCCAGAGATCCTCATCGCCCACAGCCCCCCAAACACTGCCTGCACCACCCAGCCCCCTTCTCCCCTTTCTGGGATCGCCCATCTCTTACCTGCTCAGGTGTTTTCTAGGATGTGTGAACCAGGAAATGAGGGGACAGGAAAATGCCCAGGGGTGTGTGGGGCACAGAGCCAGAACCTCCCAGGACAAGCCTGGGGTGCCCCCCTGGCCCTGAGCACCATGTGGGGGCTGTGCTGGGCTCTGAGTCAGCCCAAAATCTGAGGCACCCCATGCAAGATCTGTGACCCCTGTGCCCACCCAGCCACTGTCCCAACCCTGCGACCCCCTGGGAACCAAACAATGATACCCCTGTTCTCTTGGTATCTCCTCACTGGGGACCCCCACCCCAGCTTTCCCATTGTCCAGTACCACCATTGCCTTGATCCCATCCCATGGGCTGCTTCTTCCCCCACAACCCCCATTCTCTAGAGTCCCTTTTTTCCCTCTGCACCTCCAGCCTTGTGAGCCACATGCCATGACACCCATCCCTGGCTCCCTGCAACACCTCAGACTCCAAATTCCAGCAACATCCTGTCCCCACCATGTCCCACCATCACCCCCATGTCCCACAAGGTCCCCACCATGCCCCCATCCTGTTCACACCCTGCCCCCACAAAGGGCCACCTACACATGAGGACGAGACGTGACCTCGCTTCCTGTCCCTTCATCCCAAGAGCCGCCAGCCAGGGGACGGGTGGCCCCAGCAGCGAGTGACAGCCAGTGCCCATGGCCGGGGACACCGGGATGGTAGAGAAGGTGGCGCTGCTCCTGTGGGGTGAGTGCCCCGGCACGGGCCTGACACCCTGGGGATGGGCCCTGGTGAGGCAGAGAGCAGTGGGGAAGGGGCACAGGGGGGCTCTGGGGTCCCCTGTTGTCCCCAAGGACAGCAGAGCCAGGGCATGGGCATGGAGCCCAGTGTAACAAGAGCTGTGGGGTGGCTGTGGAGACAGGAACAGGGGAACTGGGATGTGGGGATGGGAACAAGGAGATCGAGATGTGGGGACAAGGGTGTGGCAAAAGGAATCTTGAAACTGGGGCGGCTGTGGGGATAGGGACAGGGAGACAGGGATGCAGGGACAGGGACAAGGGCTGCATCCCATGTAGAAGGGGCATGGGGACCAGTGCCATGAGAATGGGATCACAGGGACAGAGCCATTGGAATGTGGCCAGGGGAACATGTGCTGTAGGGCTGGGGGAGGCGACCTATTCACACATGGGGTGTCCATAGTGTCCCCATGTCCTGCCTCAGCTTAAGGTGACTGAGGTGTCCTGTCCTCAGAATCTCCATGCTACACCAGTGTTCCCGTGGGGACAGTTTGGGGACAGACACGACACCAGGTCCCCCAGGTGCTGCTGTCCCTTCAGGGCCACCCCCACCCAGCTCTGTCCCTTCTCCTTTCCAGTCCTGACCCTCGGCCTTGCTGGTGAGTCCTCACATGATGCCATGTCCCTGCCCTGCTGTCCCCAGCCATGTGGTGGCTCTGGCAGGCTGGTGTCTCCTGTCACCCACAGGTGCCAAGAGCACCCAGCTCCTGGTGGAGCCCCCCTGGACACCGGCGGTGCTGTGGGACCGGGTGACACTGACCTGCCTGGGTTCGGGGACCGCCGGTGCCACCACCTGGTACAAGGACAAGCAGCGTTCGTGGCAGACGACAAACAATAACTTCACTGTCACCGAGAGTGGCACCTACAAATGTGACAGACACGGCAGTGGTCCCAGCCCAGCCATAGTGGTGTCAAATGGTGAGGAGGGATCTGGAATGATCAGGGTGGCTCCCAGATAGGTCTGGGTGGGCTCCACTCTGTGGGTGGCCTCACACCCCTCATGTGGTGAGAGCCTGTCCCCTGCACACAGGGAGATCCTAGTGCATCCCAGTGCATCCCAGTGTGGTGGGATAGCCGTGGATACAGCTGTGTCACAGGACTGCTCCTGGTATCCTAAGGAGTCTCCCGTGCAATGGACACTCTAGCCAGATCTCCCTGGTGCCATGGGCACCCACTCTGGACCTATCTCTGGCTCCTCAGTGTGACGAGACCCTCCTGTCCCACAGAGCTGCTGGTGCTGCAGGTTCCAGCACGGGCGCTGCTGGAGGGGGACACGGTGACACTGCGCTGCCGGGGCTGGTGGGACAACCCTATCACCAGGGTGCGATTTTACAAGGACGAGAAGGAACTTATGGAGTCCCCAGGGGGCACCGAGCTGTCCCTGTCACCCCTGCAGCTGAACGACAGCGGCTGCTACCGCTGCAGGGGCTGGCTGGACTCAGGAATGTCACAGTCAGCACCGGTGACAGTGACAGTGCACGGTGAGCACCCCCACGGCTGGAACCCCAATATCCTGACACCCCCAAAGCCACTTCTCAGTGGACTCTTAGTAACAGTCCCCACCCCCATCTCATTCCCAGAGCTCAAGCCTGTCTTGATGCTGGAGGGTCCCCCCGAGCTCCCCGAGGGGTCTCCCCTCAATCTCAGCTGCCTCAGCACCCCCAGCCCCCTGCGGCCCCCAGCCCCCCTCCTGTACCGCTTCTACCGGGACGGGCAGTTGGTGGGGGGCCCGCAGGGGTCCCCGCAGCTCCTGGTGCCCGCCGTGGGGGTCTCCCACTCGGGGAATTACAGCTGCGAGGTGCGCTCCGAGGGGGGGGCCGTGCGGAAGAGCAGCACCCGGCTCGGCGTCACGGTGCGCAGTGAGTGCGGGGATGGGCATGGGGAGCCCCCACAGCCCTCTGAAACCTCTTATCCCTGCTCAACCCTCTGTGTGCCACCGTGCTCAGCTCTCTTCCTGGGTCCCTGCATTGCTTTCCCTGTTGCCTTCATCCATTGCTGGGGTCCCTCCATTGTCCACAGGTCCCACCATCCTTTTCTGCATCGCCATAATCTTCCCTTCAACCTTTTCCATGTGTCCCCCCCCCCCCGGTCTCCGAACCACCTTCTTCCTCACTGGGTTCCTCCCTCCCCTCTCTGATCCTCCCTCTCCCTGATTCCCTCACTGCTCCCTGCTGTCCCCCACTCCTCCCATGTCCCCAGTCCCTCCTGTGTCCCCCTGCAGGGGTCCCGCTCTCGGGGGTGTCCCTGTCAGTGCAGCCCCCCGGGGGACAGGTTGCAGTTGGGGACCACCTGGTGCTGAGCTGCACGGTGGCCATGGGAACAGGTGCCCTGTCCTTCTCCTGGCACTGGGGGGGCTTGGGGACACCGCTGAGCACTGGCCCCCGCCTGGAGTTTCGGCATGTTGGGTACAATGACAGCGGCCAGTACCAGTGCCGAGTCAGCGATGGGGACAATGTGGTCGAGAGCCCCACACTGAACGTCACAGTCCTGGGTGAGTGGGACCCTTGGGCTGGGGGTGACCCTATCCACAGCATCCCAGATTCCACATATTCCCATTCCACCTCGTCCCCCCCATCAGTCCCAGCCCAGCCCAGCCCAGCTCACAGCCCCCACCACTGGGTGTCACAGACCAGGGCAACTGGGACCATCTGGCTCCAGGTGTCCCCACTCAGGACATCCAAGCCATGCGTCCCTAACCCATCTGTCACATCCCCCACTGCACATCAGGTCATATTCCCCCTGCTGAACGTGACCCTCCCAGGGCTCTGAGACCCTTGGCACTGGGTTTGATGCCCCTGTTGATATGCCTCATGGCATCCATCACATCCCACCCATGCCATTCCATCCACCCCATCACCAGGTGACAACCATCCCCCTCCTTGGACACAGCATCCCTCATCCCACCCTCACCTCATCCTCATCCTCCACCCCTCATCCATCACATGCCATCATACCACACCACATGATGACCCCCAGCACCACGAGGACATTGTCCTGGGTGAGGGAGCCCCTCTGTCTCCAGGTGCCACCATGCAGACTCCCTCATCCCCTGCCACAGTGTGCCAGCCCCTCCTCCTGGCTTCAGCCCTTTCTCTGTCCCCACAGTGCCTGTGACACCACAGGGACACTGGAACAGAGGTGAGGTCACACGGGGTCACTGGGATTGCAGGACCTCTGCAGTGACAGGTGACCCTGATGTGTCCCTTTTGTCCCCAGCAGTGGCTGCAGGCCTTGGCGGGTCCCTCCTATTCCTGGTCCTGCTCGTGGGTGGAGCTGTGGGCTGGCACCGGAGGATTAACATGAGTGAGTGACAATGGGGACAATGGGGGCCCCGGGAGAGCTATGGGATCACCTAAATGTGGGGATAATGGTATGGCATCCACAGTCCCTGCCATGGGCTGTGCTGAGTGCTCAGGACCTTTGCTCAAGGACCTGAAGGATTTGGAGTGGTGTTGGCCTTGCAAGCATTTGAGGGAATCTTTCAGTGATCCTGGAGGAATTTGGAGAGTCCCCTCCCTGCCAGGCTTGAGCTTCTGGAGGCTGAGGAAGTCCAGAGCACTGGAGTGGTTCAGGGGTTCTGGAGGCACCAAGGAAGCTCAGGGTTGCTGGGGGATATTGAGGGTGCAGTGGGGTTTGAGGATCCCTGAGAGGTTTCGGATCCCTGAGGACCCCACAGTCACCCCTCCCCTGTTTCATTTGCAGCTGACAGGAAGCAGCAGAAAAGGTGAGTGTGATGCTCACACCAAACTCTGGCTTTTGACCCCAACCCCCAGGACCTCCCACTCCCACCCACACATCCCATTTATTCCCTCAGGGTCCCCCCGCAACCCCCGGCCCCCCCAGAGGAGGGGGAGGTGCTGTACACCCACGTCGTGAGCACCAAGCAGACGGGGGGTGAGTCCGGGCTGGGACACACGCAGAGGGACATGTCACCCATGAGTGTCCCCCTGCCCAGAGGCCATAGCCAGTGTCTCTCGCAGTGTCCCCCCATGCCACCACACTCCAGGATCCCCAGGTGACCTACGTGGAGCTGCCAGCAACCCATGGGCAATCACGGGAATGCGGGGACATCTATGGGAATGTGCTGTGACACTCTGGGCACGGATGGGACTGGGGCACTGGTTGCACTTGGAGCACTGGGGGTACTGGGGTAACCCCATCATGTGGCAGTCACACACGTGTGTCTCCCGCACTGCTCCCATTGGAGCCCAACATTCACGGGTAGGAGGGTACAAGTGGGGGGTCACGGGTGAAGCAGCACAGGGACACTAAAGCTCCCCATGCCCCCAAAACCCCCAAGGGCTTCCTCACCTCCATTGCATATATGGCTCCCCATTCCATATTCAAGTGCTCCCAGAATTCTCAGACACTTCCCCATTCCCTCCCTACTGTGCTCCCAGTACCCCCAAGGGCTCCCTATTTCCCCTCCCAGTGCCTCTCCATTGCTCCCAGTATATCCATGGGATTCTCATTCTCCCTCCCAATACCCCTGTGCTCCCAGCAACTCTGCAATGCCCCTCTCAGCACTCCCAGTACACCCACAGCTCCTAATCTTGCTCCCAGTGCCTGGGGAACACAGGACTTGTTGTCTTCTTATTGGCACCAAAATGCAGCTTTTTGGTTCAGCTGGCAATGGTGGTGTTTCTTTGTTCAGCTCTGTTGAGCTTTAGGAATGGGATTCTGCAATGTTGGGCTGCCACTAGAAGCCAGTGCTCAGGATTCCCTTCTGCCCTGTCTCAAACCCCTCCTCTGCCGTATTCTCCACGCGATGATGTCACAAATGCCCTGGAGGCGTTCCAGAGACTCTTCCTTTGCCAGAGCAGTGGGGATCAGGCTATGGCACAGGGTGGGGGTTAGGGACAGGAGAAATTGGATGTCTCAAGACATTTTGGAACACCTGAATTTGGCAGGGCTGGTTTAGGCCTTGCTTTTGGTGACACAAGGCCCTGTGTGTCAGTCAGTCTGTCAGCCATGGCACACTGAGGACAGTGGGATGCTCTGCCAAACCCATCTCCGGAGTGGCCAAGTGACCAGGAGTTCCACCTTGGAATAGGGGGCTTGAAGGCCCCAGGGCTTTAAAGGCAGAGCATGAGGTGGCCAAGTGTCTGAACGTGTCTTCTCTTTGAGTATTTGCCCCATTCATGCTGGAACCCACGAGTTGGAAACTGTCTTGGTTTAAGAGAAAAACATCTGCCAAGGAAAGCAGGAACCTTCCTGGAATGGAAAGAGAACCCATCCTTCCAAATTTTTATAACTGTTGCAATTATGGGGCTTCCAGGTAAAAATTTAAGAAAAGGAGCAACAGGTAATTCTTAGGAAATTTATAGAACAGAACAGAACAAACACCAAGACAAGACAAAAAATATCGAACCAGCTCAGGGCTGTTTGTTCGTCCTTGGTGCAGTTCTGGCCACAGCTAGTAAAGGGCGATGTAGGGAGCACTCCCGCCCAGCAGGGGGCGCTGCCGGGAGCACTCCCGGCCAGCAGGGGGCGCTGCAGGGAGCACTCCCGCCCAGCAGGGGGCGCTGCAGGGAGCACTCCCGCCCAGCAGGGAGCACTCCCGGCCAGCAGGGGGCGCCCCGGTGCCAGCTCCAACCCCTCAGGGGCCATGGCGGCCCAGGGCGGGAGGGACGAGCCCAAATCGCTCCTTTGGCAAACTCACGCTTTGCACCAATCAGTGCCGGCACCAGCACCGGCAGCGCCCAGGCAGAAGAGACAAAGGATCCTGGTGCCCGGTGGCAGCGGAGCAGTGTCCCGGCCCAGGCACACACCCTGCGCAACACCCGCCACCGCTCTCCCTGATGGCAACGCAAGGAAGGCAGCACCCAACCCCAGGCAGGTCTCAGGCCCACAGCAGCACCTCTCGTGCCTTTCCACCACAATTCCTGAAAACCCTCAGCCTCTCACTGCCTTTTCCTCCTTCAGCCCTGGCACAGCAGCTCTGGGAATGTTGAATTCCCCTGGCATGTTGAGGAAAGCAGGTGCTCCTTGCTGACACTGCCAGGGCTCCTCAGGGGCTCCAGAGCACATTTGGAGCTGCTGCTCTTCCTGTGCCACTGCTGGTCCTGACACAGCAGCCACGGGAGGAGGAGAGGGAGCAGCAGAGCCTTAATGAGCTGTTGTAATTATGGCAGGGGTTCCTAAAGGTCACCTGTGCTGCTGAACCATCCCTGTGCCCAAATACACGGCTCTGCTGCCTCTCCCAGGGATTTTGGGCTACTCTGGCAGAACTGGACATATTTTGAACCTCAGATGCCCCCAGCTTTGCCCACAAGAAGTTTTTTGGCTGCCGGGATATTCTTGTGGAGCTTCTCCCCTTGGCCACTGCACAGGGATGGGCATTGGCCAGCCCTGCTCTGGCCAGCCCCAGGTGGCAGCCAGGACCTGAGGCTCCCCCCACCCCCTTGGCTTTGATTCTCGCAGCTTTCGAGCTGCTGCAAAGGTGAGAATTCTTTCTATGGCCAAAAAAGGCCTGACTGTGGTTTGCTCAACAACCGGACCAGGACCCTCCTCCTTCCCGAGCTGAGCAGGCAGAGCTGAACAAACCAAAACCATTTCTCCCAGTTTAATCCAAAAGTTGTGTTTTGTGTCCAATAAGAGGGACAAGGTTCCTGTGCCCCCTGGCACTGGGGGAGGGAAGAGAGCGTCTGGGGGTACTGGGAGCACAGGAACGCGGAGCTCTGGGCAGCCCCACATGGGATCCCCCACTGGTGGCCACCTCCCGGGCAGGGTGGGCAACCACGGGAGCCAAGGGCAGGGGGAAACATGGGGGTGCCCTCAGGCAGGGATCTCCAGTGCCCCCAGTGCCCCCAGTGTCTCCAGTGTCACAGCTCATTCTCGTAGCTGTCACTGGGGTCCCGCTGTCACCCCTGGCAGCTCCTCGTGGTCACCTGGGGGATGTGGGGGGGCCTGAGAGACACTCTGGGTTTGGGGCCCTGGGGGGGTGACACCTGTGGGTGACGTGTCCCCTGTCCCCCCCACCACATACTCATCCCCTGCCCACTCGGTGCACACCACACTGGGGTCCAGGGTCTCCCCCTCCTCCAGGGCTGTCCTGTGGGGATGAGGGGGGGGTCTGGGTCATGTCTGGGCAGGTGGGAAAGAGGAGTCCCAGCCAGAGGGCCCCCCCCACCCCACTGGTCATGGGGCTTCCTGGTGACTGCAAATAAAAGGGGAGAGGGGGACTATGGGGACCCTGGGACCCCTGAATCTTTCTGGGACCTCAGCTGCTCCAAACACCCATGGCACCCCCAAATCCTTACTGGAGCCTCAATTCTCACCACACCCCTCACTGCCCCCAAACACTCCAAGCACCCCTGAACCCCATGCCACTGTGCCCCTGACCCTCCCAGTATCCCTGACCCTCTGAACAACAAAACTCAAAGCCTGACAGGGAGGGGCCACCCCCAATCTCCCCCATGACCCCAAAAAATCCCTCAATATCCCTGCAAGACCTCCAAGAGCTCCCCAAACCCTCCAGAATCTCCCAGTGACATGCCAGTGTCCTTGAACACACACCCAGGGATGTGTCTGGGGCCCAGCCAAGACACTCCAAATTCTCCCCACAAGGCACAGGATACATAGCCAAGGTCACCCTGTGTGGGAATCTCTGTGTGGGACGGTCATCAGGACAAACTCAGGGCGCTCTCTATATTCTGGTCTTGAAGTTTGCAGTTTATTGTAAAGGGCGTGGGTGCAAAGGGCCCTGCTGAGAGCTGCCAGCTGCAGCTCAGAGCAGGACAGAAAGAGAGTGGGGGTAAGGAGTTCTAAGAGATAAGAGGGGGGAGTAAGAGGTAAGAGAGAGAGAAGGAAGAGGGTGATGTAAGAGAGTGATTTTCCCATTTACAACACAATATATCTTCTTCTGTTTTGAATATTCTAATTTCCACTAACCAATCTAATACAAAGATACAAATCCTCTAACATTTGCATACAACCTATAGAAATTACTATATTAAGATGTTTTGCTGCTTTCTTATCTATAAAGCTCATCTCTGCTCCTTCCTGTGATGCCTGGAGATGGTCTCTGCTGGCTTGTTGGTACTTGTGGTCTTTTGCTTTATCTAAACAAAGGAAAAGGTCTTCAAGCATTCACATTGTTGCTCTCAGCCACACAGTTGAAACCCGCTGTCATTTCTATCTCGCTTATGGTTTCAAAATCCTTTGCTAAGCACACATATTTATAAGGTTTTCCTAATTCATCCTTCCCAACAACTGTGGGCTCAGTTTTCCCCAGCCCAGGGCCCTGGGTGCTGCTTGATCTCTGCCCCAACTCTAGGGGCTTTCCCTCACTCCAGGACCCCCATGTCCCCCCATTGTCACCCATCCCAGTGGTGCCACCACTGACAGCCCCTGATGACAGCCAGGAGCAGGTACAGAAGGGTCCTGCTGACATTCACAGCCACTGCTGGGGACAGAGGGGGACACAATAGGGTCACCCTGAACCCCGGGGCTCCTGAACATCCCAGTGACCTCGTGTCACCCCACCTGTGTTCCAGTGGTGTCCAGTGGTTCCCTGTGGTGTCACCTCCAGGGCCAGCTCTGGGCTGAGTGCCCGGAACATGCGGTGCCCGTCCTGTCCCAGCTGATTGGTGGCCACGCACTGGTAGGTGCCTGAATCTCCCATATTGACAGCCCCAAGCTCCAGGAGGGGACCCTTGGCCTCCTCATGCCTGTTGTGCAGCCAGGTGAAGGTGACAGGGGCTGAGCCCACCTGCACCGAGCAGCGCAGTGTCTCGGGGTCACCTGGGCACACCTGGAGTGCCGGGGGACTGGGGGTGATGGTGGCATTGGCCACGGGCACTGTGGGGACACGGACAAGGCTGAGGCAGGAGGGATGGGGATGTTCTGGGTGGGGTCCCCCCTAGCCCGAGGGTCCTGCTCATCCAGGATGGTGATATTCAGGGGGACACCCTCGGCTATGCTGTGCTCGTTGCTGACCCGGCACTGGTTCAGTAGTGACCACCGTAGTTCTAGTGGTAGTGATCATTGTCATTCTCCCAAGTGTGCCCCAGTTCCAGGCGGGGCCAGTGCCCAGTAGTGCCCCTAAGCCCCCCCTATGCCAGTAGAAGGGCAGGGGACCTGTCCCCATGGCCACCGTGCAGCTCAGCACCAGGCTGTCCCCAAGTGCCACCTGTCCCATGGGGTCTGCACCAATAGGAACGCCCCTGACAGCGAAACCTCTGTGGGAGATGGGGGACACCAAGGGACTGTGAGGGACCTGGGGGGCCCGGGAAGGGGCAAGGGGACCACAAAGAGGGAGAGGGGGAGTAGAGATGGAGGATCCGGGAAAGGGACCTAAAGGAAGGATGTGGAGTTCAGGGAGGGGACACCAAGGAGCAGAGAGGGGAATTGAGAGAGGGGTACAGGCATCCGGGCAGGGAGGAGAGGATGTGGAAAAGCAGTCAGGAATGGATGAGGGCACCAAGTCAGGGCTGGGGATTCCCAGAAAGGATGGTGGGAAAAGAGGGGCTTCAGGTCTACACAGAGGTTGAGGGTCCTCAGGCAGGAGAGCTGGGAGGCCTGTGGGGGCTCCCCTTGCCCATCCCCGCACTCACTGCACACCGTGATGCCGAGCCGGGCGCTGCTCTTCCGCACGGCCCCCCCTCGGAGTGCACCTCGCAGCTGTAATTCCCTGAGTGGGAGACCCCCACGGTGGGCACCAGGAACTACGGGGACCCCTGCGGGCCCCCCACCAACTGCCCGTCCTGGTAGAAGCGGTACAGGAGGGGGGCTGGGGGCCGCAGGGGGCTGGGGGTGCTCAGGCAGCTGAGATTGTGGGGGGACCCTTGGATGAGCTCGGAGACACCCTCCAGCACCAAGAAGAGCACGGGGAAGGAGATGGGGGTGAGAACTCGGAGTGACTTTGAGTCCACTGAGAAGTGGCTTTGGACGTGTCAGGATATTGGAGTTCCAGCCCTGGGGGTGCTCACCATGCACTGTCACTGTCACTGGTGTGCTGACTGTGACATTCCTGAGGCCATGAAGCCTGAGCAGCGGTAACAGCCAGTGTTGTACAACCGCAGGGGAGACAGGGACAGCTCGGTCAAACTGTGAGCTCTCCCCAGCTCGTTCTTTTCCTGGTAAAATCGCACCCTGGTGACATGGCTGTTCCTCCGTCCACAGCCGCACAGTGTCACCATGTCCCTCTCCAGCAGCACCTGTGCTGGCACCTGCAGCACCAGTGGCTCTGTGGGACAGGAGGGTTCTAGTCACACTGAGGAGCCTGAGATTGGTCCGAAGTGGGTGACCATGGCAGTGGGGACATTTGGCTGGAATGTCCACTGCACGGGAGGGTCCCAGGGACATCAGGGGCAGTCACAAGGCACACTTATAACCCTGAGATCCCCTACACTGGGATGCACTGGGATGTCTCTGTGTGCAGGGGACAGGCTCTCGCCACACAAGGGGTGTGAGGCCACGCAAGGAGTGGAGCCCACCCAGACCTATCAGCGAGCCATGAGCATTTCAGATCCCTCCTCACCATTTAAAACCCTCAGGGGACAGCTGAGCCCACTGCCGGGTCTGTAACACTGATAGGTGCCACTCTCGGTGACAGTGAAGTGTTCTAGTCCCTCCTGCCCCCAGTGCCACCCAAGCCCTGTCAGGTCAGTGTCACCTGATCCCACAGCACCATCTGCATCCAGGGGGACTCCACCAGGAGCTGGGGGCTCTGGGTGTCTGCGGTTGACAGGGGACACCAGCCTGCCAGGGCCACCATGGGGCTGGGGACAGCGGGGCAGGGACATGGCATCCCCCGAGGACTCACCAGTGAGGCCGAGGGTCTGGGCTGGAAGGGAGAAGGGACAGGGCTGGGTGGGGGTGGCACCATGGGGACAGCAGCACCTGGGGAGCAGGTGTAGTGTCTGTCCCAACCTGTCCCCACAGGAACACTGGTGTAGCACAGAGGTTTTGAGAACAGAGACACTTCAATCACCCTGGGCTGAGGTAGGACATTAGGGACACTGTGGACACCCCATGAGTGCACAGGTCACCTCCCCCAGCCCTACAGCACCTGACCCCACAGCCACATCCCCATGGCCCTGTGGCTGTGATCCCATTCCCATGGCACCTGTCCCCATGTCACATCTGCTTGGGATGTGGCCCTTGTCCCTGTCCCTTCATCACTGTCTCATTGCCCCCACAGCTGCTGCAGGTTCCTATTTGACACATTCCTGTCCCCACATGTTGATCCCCCTAATCCCATCCCCACATCCCAGTTCCCCTGTTCTTGTCCCCTGTTTCTGTCACCATGGCCACCCCACGACTAAGGTCACACTCAGGTCTGTGACCATACCCTGGCTCTGCTGGCCTTGGGGACCTCAGGGGACCCCAGAGCCCCCCTGTGCCCCCTCCCCACCGCTCTCTGCCTCACCAGGGCCCATCCCCAGGGTGTCAGGCCCGTGCCCGGGGCACTCACCCCACAGGAGCAGCGCCACCTTCCCAGCCATCCCGGTGTCCCCGGCCATGGGCACTGGCTGTCACTCGCTGCTGGGGCCACCTGTCCCCTGGCTGGCGGCTCTTGGGATGAAGGGACAGGAAGCGAGGTCACGTCTCGTCCTCATGAGTAGGTGGCCCTTGGTGGGGGCAGGGTGGGAATAGGATGGGGGCAGAGTTGGGACCTCGTGGGACACGAGGGTGATTGTGGGGCATTTTGATGACAGGATATTTCCAAAATTTTGAGGCTGAGGCAGTACAGGAAGTCAAGGATGGTTGTCCAGGGCACGGGGATCCCACGCATGGGATCCTATGGGAATGGTGGTCCCATGGGTTGGGTGGATTTAGACTCAGTGATGAGGGTCCAAGAACAATGTGGCCTCCAGGGATTTGTGATCATGGGATGGATCTCAGGAATGAGGATGCCATGTGAATGGGGGTCCTGCAGGAATCATGTCCCCAAGGGAATGGGGACCCCAGGGCCTGGAACTACCAGGATTGGGGTCCTTGGAAACAGAGATCCTGGGGAAAGGCAGTCCTAGGATGTAGTCCCAGGGAGGGGGACATAAGGAATGGGGATGCCTTGATTGGACTCCCTTGAATGTGAGTGCCAGGGATGAGCAGTAACAGGTCACAGATCTTTCCCTGTGTGCTTCAAGTTTTGGGGTGACCCAGGGCTCAGCACTGTCCCCTGAGGTGTCCCTGGTTTGGGGGTCACCCAAACCCCAAAGGCAGATTCCAAACATCACTGGGTCTGTGCCCCACCCACCAGCAGGAGCTTTTTTCCTCTCTTCCTTTTCTGTTTTTTTCCTTTAATCCCTCAATTTCACAATCCCCCAGTTCACACCCTGATAATCCTGGGGGACAGCTTAGCAGGGAATGGGTTGGGGGTGCCCCAGGGAAGGAGAAATGGGGGTGAGGGGTGTGCAGGGAGGGGTGAGGGGCTGTGGGGGATGGGGGTGTCTGGCTGTGACCACCAAGAGTTTCAATTACTCTCGCCTGCAGCAGAAGGAAGAGACGGTTTGTGCTGAGATTCACAGGTTTGGGGGCAGGTTCTGTCTTGGGGGCAGATCCAGGAATCCTGTCTTAAAGGAAGGTAGCTCTGGGGGATTCCAGACTTCTCCAATCTCACTCCACCCCTGCAAGATCTGAGCCAGCAAGAGCAGCTGGGGAATGCATCCCCAGGCAGGAAGGAGCTCCCAAACTCCTGCTCCTTGAAGCCAGTGGCCATACAAGTGTGGGCCCAGCCATGGCCCAGCCCCAGTGCCCAGGGATGGGCATTGGCCAGCCCTGCTCTGGCCAGCCCCAGGTGGCAGCCAGGACCTGAGGCTCCCCTGCCCCCTTGGCTTTGATTCTTGCAGCTTTTGAGCTGCTGCAAAGGTGACAATTCTTTCTGTGGCCAAAAAAGGCCTGGCTGTGGTTTGCTCAGCCCAGCAATAAGCACAAAAGCCAGTGTGAGCCCAAGCAGTGGCTCTGTGAGGGCCTTTGATGGATTTCAGAGCAGGGCTGGCTGGAAACCCCCCCTGCAGGGTCAGCTGTGAGGGAACCAGTCCAGAAATGCAGCAATTGATCATTTGGTGCCTGTCCCCAAGGCACTGAGAGAGCCCCAGAACTGCTGGAAATCCCACAAGGATCTGCTCAATAACCTGACCAGGACCCTCCTCATTGATCAAAATCTACAGCCCTCTGGAACCTCCCAGAAAGAATGTTTGGGTTCTGGATGTGGACACCAGAAAAGAGAGAAAAAAGTGTGGAAATATGGAGCAGGGGCTCCACACGTGGCTCTGGGGCACAGGGGTGTCCCAGCAGGAGCAGGGAGTGCCCAGGCAGGGGAATTCAGGGCAGGGTGCAGTGGATTTACCAGGGAATCAGAGCCTGAGGGACACACAGGCATCTCCACAGATTGCTGTGGAACCAAATGTACCTGGGATTTCCCATCATCAAGGCAAGGTTGAAACAGGCATCCCCTGAAGTTTGGCACCCCCGAGGTGGCAGGACCCCACTGGGGACAGCAGGAATGCTCTGGGTCCCCCAGGACAGAGGTGCCCAGGAGGTGCCACCTCTGGGACAGGAATCCCCAAGGACGTGGCACCCCCAGAATGAGGAGCCCCCTGGGACAAGACTCCAAGGTAAACCCAGGTGTCACCAGCCCAGAGGAGCCCTTTTCCTTCAGGGCAGGACCCTTCTGAATGTGCCCCCAAGACAGAATCCACATCCTGGCCTCAGCACAAATGGTCTCTTCCTTCTGCTGCAGGAAATCGAAAGTGAAAATCTTGGGGGGCACGGTAGAGAGCCCCATCCCCTACAGCCTCCCAACCACTGCCTGCACCCCCCAGCTCCCTTTTCCCCCTCCTGGGATCCCTCAGCTCTTACCTGCTCAGATGTTCCCTGGGATGTGTTAAATGAGGAAGTGAGGAAATGAGGGGAGGTGAAAAAGTCCAGGGGTGTGTGGGGCAGAGAGCCAGAACCTCCAAGGACAAGCCTGGGGTGCTCCCCTGGCCATGAGCACCCTGTGGGGGCTGTGCTAGGCTCTGAGTCACCCCAAAGTCTGAGGTTCCGTGTGTAGGAGCTGTGACACCTGTGACCACCCAGCCACTGCCCATCCCTGCAACCCCCTGGGAACCAAACCATGGTAACCCCATTTCCTTGGTCTCTCCTCCCTGGGGACCCCTATCCCAGCTCTCCCATTGCCTGGTACCACCATTGCCTTGATCCCATTCCATGGGCTGCTTCTTCCCCCAGAAAACCCATTCCCAGGGGTCCCTTTCTTCCCCCTGCACCCCCAGCCCTGGGACCCACTTGCCATGACACCCATCCCTGGCTCCCTGCAGCACCTCAGCCTTCAAATTCCGGCAACATCCTGTACTCACCATGTCCCTCCATCACCCCCATGTCCCACAAGGTCCCCACCCTGCCCCCATCCTGTTCCCACCCTGCCCCCACCAAGGGCCACTTACTCATGAGGACGATGTGTGACCTCGCATCCTGTCCCTTCATCCCAAGAGCCGCCAGCCAGGGGACAGGTGGCCCCAGCAGCGAGTGACAGCCAGTGCCCATGGCCGGGGATACCGGGATGGCCGGGAAGGTGACGCTGCTCCTGTGGGGTGAGTGCTCCGGGCACGGGCCTGACACCCTGGGGATGGGCCCTGGTGAGGCAGAGAGCAGTGAGGAGGGGGCACAGGGGGGCTGGGGGGTCCCCTGATATCCCTAAGGTCAGCAGAGACAGTGGGGGACAGAGCCAGTGGCCTCACAGTCTGACCAGGATTTTGGGGTGGCCCTAGGGACAGGAACAGGGGAGCTGGGATGTGGGAGAGAGATGTGGAGACAGGGATGGTGGACAGGGATTTGGGGACAGGGATGTGTGATTTGGCTCCATAGGGTTTGGGCAGATCTGGGTACAGGGACAAAAAGAGAAACACCATGGGGATGGATGTGGATGTGGGACTGGCAGGGGTGACCTGTGACAGCACAGGGTGGCTGTTGTGTCCCCATCCCCAAGGTGGCCGTGTCACGTGGAAATGCCAAATTTAGCTGTCCCCTCGGAGCTTCTCCAGACTTGCTGGACACCGTCCCTGAGCACTTTCCCACAAGAAGTGGTGTCCCAAAGGGGACATTTCAGGGACAGCCCCACACCCTGCCCCTGGGTGCTGCTGTCCCTGCAGGGCCACCCCCACCCAGCCCTGTCCCTTCGCCCTTCCTGCCCAGACCCTCGGCTTCGTTGGTGAGTCATCAGGGGATGCCATGTCCCTGTCCCTCTGTCCCCAGCCCCGTGGTGGCCCTGGCCGGCTGGTGTCCCCTTTCACCCACAGGTGCCCAGAGCACCCAGCTCCTGGTGGAGCCCCCCTGGACGCCGGCAGTGCTGTGGAACTGCGTGACACTGACGTGCCAGGGCTCAGGGACAGACGGTGCCACCACCTGGTACAAGGACAGGCGGAGCTTGCGATTGGAGGGGCACAACCACGTCACTGTCACCGAGAGGGGCACCTACAGGTGTTACAGACTCAGCAGTGGGCTCAGCCCCACTGTGCATGTTGTAAATGGTGAGAGGTCTTTGTGTCCCAACCCTGGCACCTGTAGGGATCCCCGAGAGCCCTGGGTGAGCTCAGCTTCATGGGTCACACCTCTCGTGTGACTAGATCCTGTACCCTGCACACGGGGACATCCCAGAGCATCAGTGGACCATCCCCTGTACATACCAGTGCATCCCAGTGTGACGACATCACCCTGTTGCAATGGGGAACCCCTGGTTCCTTCTGTTGCCATCGAGACCCTCCTGTCCCACAGCCTCTCCAGTGCTGCAGGAGCCGGCGGGGGCGCTGCTGGAGGGGGACACGGTGACACTGCGCTGCCGGCTCAGGGAGAAGGAGTCGGTCCCTATAGTGCGCTTCAAACACGATGAGGGGCAGACGCAGTGGTTGCACGGCCATGGGACCGAGCTGTCCCTGTCCCCCCTGCAGCTGTGGCACAGTGGCCGCTACCGCTGAGAGGTCCAGAGGAACTCCTGGACATCACTGTGGGATGAGTCAGCGCTGGTGACAGTGACAGTGCATGGTGAGCACCCACACACCTCACACCTCAGTACGCCACAGCCCCGTAACAGTGGACTCCAAGTTACATCCACCCATCTCCTTCCCAGAGCTCTTCCCAGTGCCACTGCTGGAGGGTCCCCCCGAGCTCCCCGAGAGGTCCCCCCTCAATCTCAGCTGCCTCAGCACCCCCAGCCCCCTGCGACCCCCAGCCCCTCTCCTGTACCTCTTCTACCGGGACAGGCAGTTGGTGGGGGGCCCGCAGGGGTCCCCGCAGCTCCTGGTGCCCGCCATTGGGGTCTCCCACTCGGGGAATTACAGCTGCAAGGTGCGCTCCGAGGGGGGGGGGCATGTGGAAGAGCAGTGCCCGGCTCGGCGTCACGGTGCGCAGTGAGTGTGGGGATGGGCATGGAGAGCCCCCACAGCCCCCCCAGCTCTCCTCTCACATCTCTCTGGGTGCACCTCCCTCTCTCTGAGAGAGAGGTGTCCACGGTCACAACATCTCTGTCTGGGTCTTAAAGATGTTCGTTTCAACCCTCTCCATGTGTCCCCTCGCTGAATCTCCCATCCTTCCCGGGGGTCCTTTCAGCCCTTTCCAGGCTTCCCCGCCATCACTACTCCTCAGCCCTCTCTAATCCTCCCCCTCCCTGAATCCCTCACTGCTCCCTGATGTCCCCGAATTCTCCTATGTCCCCACTATTTCCTGTGCCCTCCCGCATGGGTCCCACTCTCGGGGACGTCCCTGTCACTGCAGTTCCACGGGGCACAGGTGGCATTGGGGAACACTGTGGTGCTGAGCTGCAAAGTGACCAAGGGGACAGGTTCCCTGTCCTACTGCTGAATCCAGGAGGGGCCTCAAGGGTGACACTGGGCATGGGCCCCCTCCTGGAGGTGCAGCACATTGGGGACAATGACAGTGCCACTATGACTGCCTGGCCAGCAACCAGTACAGAGTGGCCACAAGCCTCACACTGAAGGTCACTGTCTTTGGTAAGCGCATCCGAAGGACTAGGGGTGACCGCACTCATAGAATCCCCAATTCCACACATTCCCATTCCACCTCACCACCCTCACACCATCTGCAGTCCAGCCCAGCTCACAGCCCCCATCACTGAGTGTCACAGACGAGGGCAATTGGGATTGTCTGGCTCCAGGTCTCCCCACCCAGGACATCCAAGCCCGGCATTCCTACCCAGCTGTCACATTGACCCCTCCACATCAGGTCACATTAATCTGACTGAGTGTGACCCGCCCAGAGCACTGAGACCCTTGGCATTGGGCTGATGCCCCCGTTGATGTGCCTCATGGCACCCATCACATCCCACCCACACCATTCCACCCGCCCCACCACCAGGTGATGGTCATCCCCATCCTTGGGCACAGCATCCCTCATCCCACCCTCACCTCACCCTCATCACATCCTCATCCCTCACCTGTCATCCATCATATGCCCTCTTCCCACACCACACGATGACCCCCATCACCATGGGGTCACTGTCCTGGGTGAAGGAGTCCCTCTGTCTCCAGGTGCCACCATGCAGACTCCCTCATCACCCCACACTGGGTGCCAGCCCCTTCCCACAGCCTCAGCCCTCTCTATGTCCCCACAGTTCCCATTGCCAATGCCACCATCACCCCCAGTCTCCCGGTACTCCAGGTGTGCCCAGGTGACCCCGTGACTCCGCGCTGCTTGGTGCAGGTGGGCTCAGCCCCTGTCACCTTCACCTGGCTGCACAACAGGCACGAGGTGGCCCAGGGTCCCCTCCTGGAGCTTGGGGCCGTCGATGTGGGACATTTGGGCACCTACCAGTGCGTGGCCACCAACCAGCTGGGACAGGACGGGCACCGTGTGTTCCGGGCACTCAGCCCAGAGCTGGCCCTGGAGGTGACACCACAGGGACACCACTGGACACCACTGGAACACAGGTGGGGATACAAGAGGTCATTGGAATTGCAGGAGCCCTGCAGTGACAGGTGACCCTGATGTGTCCCTTCTGTCCCCAGCAGTGGCCACAGGACTTGGTGGGTCCCTCCTCTTCCTGCTCCTGCTTGTGAGTGGAGCTGTAGGCTGGCACCGGTGGAACAACTTTGGTGGGTGACAATGGGGACAATGAGGGCCTTGAGGATCTTTGGGGCCACATAAATATGGGGGTGATGGGGCAGAACCCACAGCCCCTGATGTGGGCATTGCTGGGTGCTCAGGACCCTTGCTAAGGGTCCTGAAGGATATGGGGTAGTGTTGGAGGTCCTTGCAGAGATTTTGGGGGTTCTTTCTATGATCAAGGTAGAATTAGCAGGGTCCCCCTCCCTCCCAGGCTTGAGCTTCCTTGGGACTCAGGGCAGCAGAGCTCTGAGGTAGTTCAGGAGTTCTGGGGACACCAGGAGGATTTCTGAGAAGGGTCAGGGCCCAGGGGACCCCACAGTTTCCCCTCCTCTCTTTCCTTTGCAGCTGACAGGAAGAAGGAGGAAAGGTGAGTGGGGGGCTCAAACCACACTTTGGCCTTTGTCCCCAAACCCCAAACCCTCCCATTCCCTCCCACTCATCCCCTTTATTCCCTCAGGGCCCCTTTGCAGCCCCCAGCCCACCCAGAGGAGGGGGAGATGCTGTACACCCATGTTGTGAGCACCAAGCAGGCAGGGGGTGAGTCTGGGCTGGGACAAATGCAGAGGGACATGTCACCCATGAGTGTCCCCCTGCCCAGATGCCACAGCCAGTGTCTCTTGCAGTGTCCCCCCGTGCCACCACACTCCAGGATCCCCAGGAGACCTACGCAGAGCTGCCAGCAACCCATGGGTGACCATGGGGAGGTGGGGACATCTATGGGAATGTGCTGTGAGAATTGGGGAACGGTGGCACTGGGGGCACTGGGGGACTCTGGGAGTTCTGGGGCACTCTGGGGGCAGTGTGGGAATTGGGGGACCTCCACCAATGGACATTCACACATGTCTGTGCCCCCCAATATTCCTGTGGGTGCCCAACATTCACGGGTTTGTTGGCACAAATGGAGGGTCATGTCTGAGGCTGCACAGGGCACCCAGAGCTCCTCATGCCCCCTAAACCAACAAGGGCTTCCCGAACACCATTCCACAACTACCAGTGGTTCCCCATTCCACATCCAAGCTCTTCTGGAACCCTGTGAGACTTTCCCATTCCTTCCCCACAGTGCTCCCAGTGCCCCTAGGGACTCCCTATTTCCCCTCCCAGTGCCTCTCCATTGCTTCCAGTACATCCAGGTGGTTCCCATTCTATTTCCTATTACTGATGTACTCCCAGTGCCTCTACAATTTCCCTCTCAACACTTCCAGTACACCCATGGATCCTCATGTTTCTCCCTGTGCCCAGAGAACACAGGACTTGATTCCCTCGTACTGGCACTAAAATGCAGCATTTTAGTTTAACTGGAAGAGATATTGATTTTTTTGTTTATCTCTGTCGGGCTTTTGGAATGGGATTCTCCAATTTTGGGCAGTCACTAAAAGCCAGTGCTATGGATTCCTGTCTCCCCTGTCTCAAACCCCTCCTATGCCGTCTTCCCCACAAAATGATATCACAAATGCCCTAGGGGCGTTCCAGAGCCTCCTCCTTTTTTAGAGCTGTCAGGATTGAGCCATGCCAAAGGATGGGGTGTCAGGGACAGGAAAAGTTGGAAGTCCAGAGACGTTTTGGAAGACCTGAGTGTAGCAGGGCAGGGTCAGGCCTTTCTTTTGTGGCACAATGCTGCATGTGTCAGTCAGTCTGTCAGTCATGGCACACTGGGGACAGTGTGATGCTCTGCCAAACCCAGCTCCTGAGTTGCTGAGGGACCAGGAGTCCCACTTTGGGAGAGGACCCTTGGAGGCCAAAGGGCTTAAAAGGCAGAGCATGAGGTATCCAAGTGTCTGTACCTGTCTTCTCTTGGAGTGTCTGCCCTATCCATGCTGGAACCCAGGACTGGGAAACTGTCTTGGTTTAAAAGAGAAACATCTCCCAAGAGAAGCAGGAACCATCCTGGAATGGAAAGAGGACCCATGCCTCCAAATTGTTATAACTGTGACCATTATGGGGCTTCCAGACAAAAATGTAAGAAAAGGAATAACAGTATATTGCTAGGAAATTTACAGAATAGAGCAAACAGCAACACAAGATAAAAAATTTTCAAATGTCTCAGATCTGTTGGTTAATCTTTGGTGCAATACTGGCAACGGCCAGCAGGGGGCGCTGCAGAGAGCACTCCCGCCCAGCAGGGGGCGCTGCAGGGAGCACTCCCGCCCAGCAGGGGGCGCTGCAGGGAGCACTCCCGCCCAGCAGGGGGCGCCCCGGTGCCAGATCCAACCCCTCAGGGGCCATGGCGGCCTCGGGCGGGAGGGATGAGCCCAAATCGCTCTTTTGGCAAACTCGCGCTTTGCACCAATCGGTGCCAGCACCAGCACCGGCAGCGCCCGGGCAGAAGAGACGAAGGCAGCAGCTTGGATCCTGGTGCCCGCTGGCAGCGGAGCAGTGTCCCGGCCCAGGCACACACCCTGAGCAACACCCGCCACCGCTCTCCCTGATGGCAACGCAAGGAAGGCAGCACCCAACCCCAGGCAGGTCTCAGGCCCACAGCAGCACCTCTCGTGCCTTTCCACCACAATTCCTGAAAATCCCTCAGCCTCTCCCTGCCTTTTCCTCCTTCAGCCCTGGCACAGCAGCTCTGGGAATGTTGAATTCCCCTGGCATGTTGAGGAAAGTAGGTGCTCCTTGCTGACACTGCCAGGGCTCCTCAGGGGCTCCACAGCACGTTTGGAGCTGCTGCTCTTCCTGGGCCACTGCTGGTCCTGATACAGCAGCTGCAGAAGGCAGAGGAGGGAGAGGGATGAGGGAGAGGGATGGGGGAGAGGAAGAGGAGCGAGAGCAGAGCTAGAGCCTCAAAGGCTCTACAGCTGCAGCTGAAGCAAAGCAACAGCCCAGGCTGGGAGCAGTGCCTTGGGAAGTCAAAATGGGGTGAAATAGTAACTGGTTGGGCCAATGCACCTGTTCTGCTCTGGGTGCTGCAGACCTTAATGAGATCTTGCAATCAGGACAGGGGTTCTTGAAGTTCAGCTGTGCTGCTAAACTATCCCTATGCAAAAACACAGCTCTGCTGCATTTGCCAAAGCTTTTGTGCTTCTGTGGCAACATAGGGCTTATTTTCAGACTCAGTTGCCTCCAGCTCTGCCCTCCAGAAGATTTTTTGTCTGCCAGGAAGTTTTTGTGGAGCTTATCACCTTGGCCACTGTGCACAGGGATGGGCATTGGCCAGCCCTGCTCTGGCCAGCCCCAGGTGGCAGCCAGGACCTGAGGCTCCCCTGCCCCCTTGGCTTTGATTCTCGCAGAATTCGAGCTGCTGCAAAGGTGAGAATTTTTTCTATGGCCAAAAAAGGCCTGACTGTGGTTTGCTCAACAACCGGACCAGGACCCTCCTCCTTCCCGAGCTGAGCAGGCAGAGCTGAACAAACCAAAACCATTTCTCCCAGTTTAATCCAAAAGTTGTGTTTTGTGTCCAATAAGAGGGACAAGGTTCCTGTGCCCCCTGGCACTGGGGGAGGGAAGAGAGCCCCTGGGGGTACTGGGAGCACAGGAACGCGGAGCTCTGGGCAGCCCCACATGGGATCCCCCACTCGTGGCCACCTCCCGGGCAGGGTGGGCAACCACGGGAGCCGAGGGCAGGGGGAAACATGGGGGGTGCCCTCAGGCAGGGATCTCCAGTGCCCCCAGTGTCTCCAGTGCCACAGCTCATTCTCGTAGCTGTCACTGGGGTCCCGCTGTCACCCCTGGCAGCTCCTCGTGGTCACCTGGGGGATGTGGGGGGGCCTGAGAGACACTCTGGGTTTGGGGTCCTGGGTGGGGGTGACACCCGTGGGTGACGTGTCCCCTGTCCCCCCCCCCACATACTCATCCCCTGCCCACTCGGTGCACACCACACTGGGGTCCAGGGTCTCCCCCTCCTCCAGGGCTGTCCTGTGGGGATGAGGGGGGGGTCTGGGTCATGTCTGGGCAGGTGGGAAAGAGGAGTCTCAGCCAGAGGGCCCACCCCCCCCACTGGTCATGGGGCTTCCTGGTGACTGCAAATAAAAGGGGAGAGGGGGACTATGGGGACCCTGGGACCCCTGAATCTTTCTGGGACCTCAGCTGCTCCAAACACCCATGGCACCCCCAAATCCTTACTGGAGCCCCAATTCTCACCACACCCCTCACTGCCCCCAAACACTCCAAGCACCCCTGAACCCCATGCCACTGTGCCCCTGACCCTCCCAGTATCCCTGACCCTCTGAACAACAAAACTCGAAGCGTGACAGGGAGGGGCTACCCCCAATCTCCCCCATGACCCCAAAAAATCCCTCAATATCCCTGCAAGACCTCCAAGAGCTCCCAAAACCCTCCAGAATCTCCCAGTGACATGCCAGTGTCCTTGAACACACACCCAGGGATGTGTCTGGGGCCCAGCCAAGACACTCCAAATTCTCCCCACAAGGCACAGGATACATAGCCAAGGTCACCGTGTGTGGGAATCTCTGTGTGGGACGGTCATCAGGACAAACTCAGGGCGCTCTCTATATTCTGGTCTTGAAGTTTGCAGTTTATTGTAAAGGGCGTGGGTGCAAAGGGCCCTGCTGAGAGCTGCCAGCTGCAGCTCAGAGCAGGACAGAAAGAGAGTGGGGGTAAGGAGTTCTAAGAGATAAGAGGGGGGAGTAAGAGGTAAGAGAGAGAGAAGTAAGAGGGTGATGTCAGAGAGCGATTTTCCCATTTACAACACAATAAATCTTCTTCTGTGTTGAATATTCTAATTTCCACTAACCAATGTAATACAAGATACAAATCCTCTAACATTTGCATACAACCTATAGAAATTACTATATTAAGATGTTTTGCTGCTTTCTTATCTATAAAGCTCATCTCTGCTCCTTCCTGTGATGCCTGGAGATGGTCTCTGCTGGCTTGTTGGTACTTGTGGTCTTTTGCTTTATCTAAACAAAGGAAAAGGCCTTCAAGCATTCACATTGTTGCTCTCAGCCACACAGTCGAAAACCGCTGTCATTTCTATCTCGCTTATGGTTTCAAAATCCTTTGCTAAGCACACATATTTATAAGGTTTTCCTAATTCATCCTTCCCAACAACTGTGGGCTCAGTTTTCCCCAGCCCAGGGGCCCTGGGTGCTGCTTGATCTCTGCCCCAACTCTAGGGGCTTTCCCTCACTCCAGGACCCCCATGTCCCCCCATTGTCACCCATCCCAGTGGTGCCACCACTGACAGCCCCTGATGACAGCCAGGAGCAGGTACAGAAGGGTCCTGCTGACATTCACAGCCACTGCTGGGGACAGAGTGGGACACAATAGGGTCACCCTGAACCCCGGGGCTCCTGAACATCCCAGTGACCCCGTGTCACCCCACCTGTGTTCCAGTGGTGTCCAGTGGTTCCCTGTGGTGTCATCTCCAGGGCCAGCTCTGGGCTGAGTGCCCGGAACACGCGGTGCCCGTCCTGTCCCAGCTGGTTGGTGGCCACGCACTGGTAGGTGCCTGAATCTCCCACATTGACAGCCCCAAGCTCCAGGAGGGGACCCTTGGCCTCCTCATGCCTGTTGTGCAGCCAGGTGGAGGTGACAGGGGCTGAGCCCACCTGCACCGAGCAGCGCAGGGTCACGGGGTCACCTGGGCACACCTGGAGTGCCGGGGGACCGGGGGTGATGGTGGCATTGGCAATGGGAACTGTGGGGACACGGACAAGGCTGAGGCAGGAGGGATGGGGATGTTCTGGTTGGGGTCCCCCCTAGCCCGAGGGTCCTGCTCATCCAGGATGGTGATATTCAGGGGGACACCCTCGGCTATGCTGTGCTCGTTGCTGACCCGGCACTGGTTCAGTAGTGACCACCGTAGTTCTAGTGGTAGTGATCATTGTCATTCTCCCAAGTGTGCCCCAGTTCCAGGCAGGGCCAGTGCCCAGTGGTGCCCCTAAGCTCCCCCTATTCCAGTAGAAGGGCAGGGGACCTGTCCCCATGCCCACCGTGCAGCTCAGCACCAGGCTGTCCCCAAGTGCCCCCTGTCCCATGGGGTCTGCACCAACAGGAGCGCCCCTGACAGCAAAACCTCTGTGGGAGACGGGGGACACCAAGGGACTGTGAGGGACCTGGGGGGCCCGGGAAGGAGCAAGGGGACCACAAAGAGGGAGAGGGGGAGTAGAGATGGAGGATCCGGGAAAGGGACCTAAAGGAAGGATGTGGAGTTCAGGGAGGGGACACCAAGGAGCAGAGAGGGGAATTGAGAGAGGGGTACAGGCATCCGGGCAGGGAGGGGAGGATGTGGAAAAGCAGTCAGGAATGGATGAGGGCACCAAGTCAGGGCTGGGGATTCCCAGAAAGGATGGTGGGAAAAGAGGGGCTTCAGGTCTACACAGAGGTTGAGGGTCCTCAGGCAGGAGACTTGAGAGGATTGTGGGGGCTCCCCGTGTCCATCCCCACACTCACTGTGCACCGTGACACCGAGCCAGGCACTGCTCTTCCGCACGGCCCCCCCTCGGAGTGCACCTCGCAGCTGTAATTCCCCGAGTGGGAGACCCCCACGGCGGGCACCAGGAGCTGCGGGGACCCCTGCGGGCCCCCCACCAACTGCCCGTCCCAGTAGAAGTGGTACAGGAGGGGGGCTGGGGGCTGCAGGGGGCTGGGGGTGCTGAGGCAGCTGAAATTGAGGGGGGACCCCTCGGGGAGCTCGGGGAGACCCTCCAGCGCCAGCACTGTGAAGAGCTCTGGGAAGGAGATAGGGGTGAGAATTCTGAGAGACTCTGAGTCCACTGAGAAGATTCTTTGGGGGTGTCAGGATATTGGGGTTCCAGCCCTTGGGGGTGCTCACCATGCACTGTCACTGTCACCGGTGCTGACTGTGACATTCCTGAGGCCATGAAGCCCAAGTGGTGGTAACCGCCAGTGTTGTACAGCTGCAGGGGAGACAGGGACAGCTCGGTAAAACTGAGAGGTCTCCCCAGCTCCTTCTCGTCCTTGTAAAATCGCACCCTGGTGACAAGGTCATTCCTCTGTCCCCGGTAGTGCAGTGTCACCATGTTCCCCTCCAGCAGTGCCCGTGCTGGCACCTGCAGCACCAGAGGCTCTGTGGGACAGGAGGGTCCCATCACACTGAGGAGCCCGAGACAGGTCCAGAGTGGGTGCCCATGGCAGTGGGGACATTTGGGTGGAGTGTCCACTTCACGGTTGGGTCCCAGGGACATCAGGGGCAGTCACAAGGCACACTTATAACCCTGAGATCCCCTACACTGGGATGCACTGGGATGTCTCTGTGTGCAGGGGACAGGCTCTCACCACACAAGAGGTGTGAGGCCACTGAAGGAGTGGAGTCCACCCAGACTTATCAGTGAGCCATGAGCATTTCAGATCCCTCCTCACCATTTAAAACCCTCAGGGGACAGTCAAGCCCACTGTTGGGTCTCTCACACTGGTAGCTGCCACTCTCAGTGGCAGTGATGCTGTCGTGTCCCTCCTGCCCCCAGCGCTGCCCATCCTTGTACCAGGTGGTGGCACCGGCTGTCCCCGAGCCCTGGCAGGTCAGTGTCACCAGGTCCCACAGCACCGCTGGCGTCCAGGGGGGCTCCACCAGCAGCTGGGTGCTCTGGGCACCTGCTGGTGACAGGGGACACCAGCCTGCCAGGGCCACCACGGGGCTGGGGACAGAAGGGCATGGACATGGTATCCCCCAAGGACTCACCAGCGAGGCTGAGGGTCTGGGCTGGAAGGGAGAAGGGACAGGGCTGGGTGGGGGTGGCCCTGCTGGGACAGCAGCACTTGGGGGACCTGGTGTGGTGTCTGTCCCCAACCTGTCCCCATGGGAACACTGGTGTAGAAGGGATGTTTTGAGAACAGGGACACCTCGGTCACCCTGGGCTGAGGCAGGACATGGGGACATTGTGCACCCCCCATGTGTGCACAGGTCACCTCCCCCAGCCCTACAGCACCTGTACCCGCAGCGACATCCCCATGGCCCGGTGCCTGTGATCCCGTTCCCATGTCAGCCGTCCCCATGTCATATCTGCTTGGGATGTGGCCCTTGTCCCTGTCCCTGCATCCCTGTCTCACTGTCTCCACAGCTGCCGCAGGTTCCTATTTGCCACATCCTTGTCCCCACATCTTGATCCCCCTGTTCCCATACTCACATCCCAGTTCCCCTGTTCTTGTTCCCTGTTCCTGTCCCCACAGCCACCCTAACACTTTGGTCACACAGGGCTCCATGCCCATGCCCTGCTTCTGCTGGCCTTGGGGACCTCAGGGGACCCCACAGCCCCCCTGTGCCCCCTCCCCACTGCTCTCTGCCTCACCAGGGCCCATCCCCAGGGTGTCAGGCCCGTGCCCGGGGCACTCACCCCACAGGAGCAGCGCCACCTTCCCGGCCATCCCGGTGTCCCCGGCCATGGGCACTGGCTGTCACTCGCTGCTGGGGCCACCTGTCCCCTGGCTGGCGGCTCTTGGGATGAAGGGACAGGAAGCGAGGGCACGTCTCGTCCTCATGTGTAGGTGGCCCTTGGTGGGGGCAGGGTGTGGACAGAAAGGGGGCAGGGTGGGGATCTTGTGGGACATGAGGATGATTGTGGGGCATGTTGAGGACAGGATGTTTCCAAAATTTTGAGGCTGAGGTGGTGCAGGGAGTCAAGGATGGTTGTCCAGAGCACTGGGATCTCAGGCATGGGGTCCCATGGGAATGGTGGTCCCATGGGTTGGGTGGATTTAGACTCAATGGTGAGAGTCCAAGAACAATGCGGCCCCCAGGGATTTGTGATCATGCGTTGGATCCCAGGGATGAGGATGTCATGTGAATGGGGGTCCTGCAGGAATCATGTCCCCAAGGGAAGGGGGCCCCCAGGGGCTGGAACTACCAGGATGGGGGTGCTTAGAAACAGAGATCCTGGGGAAAGGCAGTCCTGGGATGTAGTCCCAGGGAGGGGGGAACATAAGGAATGGGGATGCCTTGATTGGACTCCCTTGAATGTGAGTGCCAGGGATGAGCAGTGACAGGTCACAGCTCTTTCCCTGGGTGCCTCAAGTTTTCGGGTGACCCAGAGCTCAGCACTGTCCCCTGAGGTGTCCCTGGTTTGGGGGTCACCCAAACCCCAAAGGCAGATTCCAAATGTCTCTGGGTCTGTGCCCTGCCCACCCCCAGGAGCTTTTTTCCTGTCTTCAGTTTCTGTTTTCTTCCTTTAATCCCTCAATTTCACAATCCCCCAGTTCCCACCCTGATGATCCTGGGGTACAGCTTAGCAGGGAATGGGTAAAGGGGTGCCCCAGGGAAGGAGAAAAGGGGGTGAGGGGTCTGCAGGGAGGGCTAGGGGGCAGTGGGGGATGGGGGTGTCTGGCTGTGACCCCCAAGAGTTTCAATTACTCTCTCCTGCAGCAGAAGGAAGAGGCTGTTTGTCATGAGAGTCACAGGTTGGGGGGCAGGTTCTGTCCTGGGAGGCACATCCAGGGGTCCTGTCCCAGGGGGAGGGTGGCTCTGGGCGATTCCAGACTTCCTTAATCTCACTCCACCCCTGCAGGATCTGAGCCAGCAAGAGCAGCTGGGGAATGGAGCCCCAGGCTGGAAGGAACTCCCAAACTCCTGCTCCTTGAAGCCAGTGCCCATCCAAGTGTGGGGCCAGCCATGGCCCAGCCCCAGTGCCCAGGGATGGACATTGGCCAGCCCTGCTCTGGCCAGCCCCAGGTGGCAGCCAGGACCTGAGGCTCCCCCGCCCCCCTGGCTTTGATTCTCACAGCTCTCGAGCTGCTGCAAAGGTGAGAATTTTTTCTGTGGCCAAAAAAGGCTTGGCTGTGGTTTGCTCAGCCCTGCAAGAAGCACAAAAGCCAGTGTGAGCCCAAGCAGTGACTCTGTGAGGCCCTTTGATGGTTTTCAGAGCAGGGCTGGCTGGAACCCCGCCCCTGCAGGGGCAGCTGTGAGGGAACCAGTCCAGAAATGCATCAATTGATCATTTGGTGCCTGTCCCCAAGGCATTGAGAGAGCCTCAGAACTGCTGCAGAGACAACAACAATCTGCTCAACAACCTGACCAGGACCCTCCTCCTTGAATAAAACCTGCAGCCTTCTGGAACCTCCAGGAAAGAATGCTTGGGTTCTGGATGTGGACACCAGAAAAGAGAGAAAAAAGTGTGGAAATATGGAGCAGGGGCTCCACACGTGGCTCTGGGGCACAGGGGTGTCCCAGCAAAAGCAGGGAGTGCCCAGGCAGGGGAATTCAGGGCAGGGTGCAGAGGATTTACCAGGGAATCAGAGCCTGAGGGACACACGGGCATTTCCACAGATTGCTGTGGAACCAAATGTACTTGGGATTTCTCATCATCAGGGCAAGGTTGTCACTGGCATCACCTTAAGTTTGGGCACCCCAGAGGTGCCAGGGCCCCACTGGGGACAGCAGGAATGCTCAGGAACCCCAGGACAGAGGTCCCCAGGATGTGCCACCTCTGGGACAGGAATCCCCAAGGATGTGGCATCCCCAGAACAAGGAGCCCCCTGGAACAGACCCCAAGGTAAACCCAGGTGTCATCAGCCCAGAGAAGCCCTTTTCCCTCAGGGCAGGACCCCTCTGAATGTGCTCCCCAGGACAGAATCCACATCCTGGCCTCAGCACAAACAGCCTCTTCCTTCTGCTGCAGGAAAGAGAAAGTGAAAATTTTGGGGGAGCACAGCCAGAGATCCTCATCCCCCACAGCCTCCCAACCACTGCCTGTACCCCCCAGCTCCGTTTTCCCCCTCCTGGGATCCCTCAGCTGTTACCTGCTCAGGTGCTCCCTGGGATGTGTTAAATGAGGAAATGAGGGGAGGCGAAAAAGTCCAGGGGTGTGTGGGGCAGAGAGCCAGAACCTCTCAGGACAAGCCTGGGATGCCCCCTGGCCATGAGCACCCTGTGGGGGCTGTGCTGGGCTCTGAGTCAGCCCAAAATCTGAGGCACGCTGTGAAGGAGCTGTGACCCATGTGCCCACCCAGCCACTGCCCATCCCTGTGACCCCCTGGGAACCCAACCATGACACCCCCATTTCATTGTTCTCTCCTCCCTGGGGACCCCCATCCCAGGTCTCCCATTGCCTGGTACCACCATTGCCTTGATCCCATTCCATGGCCTGCTTCTTCCCCAAGAAAACCCATTCCCAGGGGTCCCTTTCTTCCCCCTGCACCCCAGTGCCCTGGGACCCACTTGCCATGACAAACATCCCTGGCTCCCTGCAACACCTCAGCCCCCAAATTCTGGCAACATCCTGTACTCACCATGTCCCACATGTCTCACAAGGTCCCTACCCGGCCCCCATCCTATCCCCACCCTGCCCCCACCAAGGGCCACCTACACATGAGGATGAGATGTGACCTCACTTCCTGTCCCTTCATCCCAAGAGCCACCAGCCAGGGGACAGGTGGCCCCAGCAGCGAGTGACAGCCAGTGCCCATGGCCAGGGACACCGGGATGGCCGGGAAGGTGGCGCTGCTCCTGTGGGGTGAGTGCCCCGGGAACAGGCCTGACGCCCTGGGGATGGGCTCTGGTGAGGCAAAGAGCGGTGGGGAGGGGACACAGGGGGGCTGCGGGGTCCCCTGAGATCCCTAAGGTCAGCAGAGACAGTGGGGGACAGAGCCATTGGCCTCTCAGTCTGACCAGAGTGGTGGAGTGGCCCTAGAGACAGGAACAGGGGAGCTGGGATGTGGGAGAGGGATGTGGAGAAAGGGATGGTGAAATGGGATTCGGGGACAGGGATGTGGGATTTGGCTCCATAGGGCTTGGGCAGATCTGGGTACAGGGACAAGGGGAGAAGCACCATGGGGATGTGGTTGTGGGGCTGGCAGGGGGTGACCTGTGACAGCACAAGGTGGCCGGTGTGTCCCCATCCCCAAGGCGACCGTGTGACGTGGAAATGCCAAATATAGCTGTCCCCTGGGAGCCTCTCCAGACTTGCTGTAGACCGTCCCTGTGCACTTTCCCACAAGAAGTGGTGTCCCAAAGGGGACATTTCGGGGACAGCCTCACACCCCGACCCACGGTGCCACCCCCACCCAGCCCTGTTCCCTTCTCCCTTCCAGCCCAGACCCTTGGCCTCACTGGTGAGTCCTCGGGGGATACCATGTCCCTGCCCTTCTGTCCCCAGCCCTGGCCAGTGGTGGCCCTGGCAAGCTGGTGGCCCCTGTGACCTGCAGGTGCCCAGAGCACCCAGCTGCTGGTGGAGCCCCCCTGGACGCCAGCGGTGCTGTGGGACCGGGTGACACTGACCTGCCAGGGCTCGGGGACCGACGGTTCCACCACCTGGTACAAGGACAGGCAGCGCTGGGAGTAGAAGAGACACGACAGCTTCACTGTCACTGAGAGGGGCACCTATACATGTGACTAGACCTGGCAGTCGGCCCAGCCCACCTGTGATGGTGTCAAATGGTAAAGGCGAATCTCAAATGCTCAGGGTGGCTCCCTGATAGGTCTGGGTGGGCTCCAACCCTTGGTGGCCTCACAACCCTTGTGTGGCGAGAGTCTGTCCCATGCACACAGGGACATTCCAGTGCATCCCAGTGTGGTGGGACCCCCGTGGGGACATCTGTGTCACAGGGCTGTTCCTGGTGTCCCTGGGGCTCTCTCGTGTAGTGGACAATCCACCCAGATGTCCCCACTGCCATGGGCACCCACTCTGGACCTGTCTCGCGCTTCTCAGTGTGACGGGACCCTCCTGTCCCACAGAGCTGCTGGTGCTGCAGGTGCCAGCACGGGCACTGCTGGAGAGGAACACAGGAGCACTGCGCTGCCAGGGCCGCCAGGAAAACCGTGTCACCAGGGTGTGATTTTACAAGGATGAGAAGGATCTCAGGGGTTCCATCAGGGGCACCGAGCTGTCCCTGTACCCCCTGCAGCTGCACAACAGCGGCAGCTACCACTGCTACGGCTGGGTGGCCTCAGGAATGTCACTGTCAGCACCGGTGACAGTGACAGTGCACGGTGAGCATCCCCACGGCTGGAACCCCAATTTCCTGACACCCCCAAAGCCACTTCTCAGTGGACTCAGAGTCACTCAGAGTTCTCACCCCTATCTCCTTCCTAGATCTCAAGCCTGTCTTGGTGCTGGAGGGTCCCCCTGAGCTCATCGATGGGTTTCCCCTCGATCTCAGCTGCCTCAGCACCCCCAGGCCCCTGCGCCCGCATCCTGTACAGCTTCTACTGGGACGGGCAGTTGGTGGGGGGCCGCAGGGGTCCCCGCAGCTCCTGGTGCCCGCCGTGGGGGTCTCCCACTCGGGGAATTACAGCTGCGAGGTGCGCTCCGAGGGGGGGCCGTGCGGAAGAGCAGCGCCCGGCTCTGCGTCACGGTGCACAGTGAGTGCGGGGATGGGCACGGGGAGCCCCCACAGCCCTCCCAGGTCTCCTGCCTGAGGAACCTCAACCTCCGTGTAGACCTGAAGCCCCTCTTTTCCCACCATCCTTTCTGGGAATCCCCAGCCCTGACTTGGTGCCCTCATCCATTCCTGACTGCTTTTCCACATCCTCCCCTCCCTGCCCGGATGCCTGTACCCCTCTCTCAATTCCCCTCTCTGCTCCTTGGTGTCCCCTCCCTGAACTCCTCATCCTTCCTTTAGGTCCCTTTCTCAGATCCTCCATCTCTACTCCCCCTCTCCCTCTTTGTGGTCCCCTTGCCCCTTCCCGGGCCCCCCAGGTCCCTCACAGTCCCTTGGTGTCCCCCATCTCCCACAGAGGTTTCGCTGTCAGGGGCGTTCCTGTTGGTGCAGACCCCATGGGACAGGGGGCACTTGGGGACAGCCTGGTGCTGAGCTGCACGGTGGCCATGGGGACAGGTCCCCTGCCCTTCTACTGGAATAGGGGGAGCTTAGGGGCACCACTGGGCACTGGCCCCGCCTGGAAATGGGGCACACTTGGGAGAATGACAATGATCACTACCACTAGAACTACGGTGGTCACTACTGAACCAGTGCCGGGTCAGCAACGGGGACAGTGCAGCCAAGAGTGTCCCCCTGAACATCACCGTCCTGGATGAGCGGGACCCTCGGGCTAGGGGGGACCCCACCCAGAACATCCCCATCCCTCCTGCCTCAGCCCTGTCTGTGTCCCCACAGTGCCCGTGGCCAATGCCACCATCACCCCCGGTCCCCCGGCACTCCAGGTGTGCCCAGGTGACCCCGTGACCCTGCGCTGCTCGGTGCAGGTGGGCTCAGCCCCTGTCACCTTCACCTGGCTGCACAACGGGCATGAGGTGGTCCAGGGTCCCCTCCTGGAGCTTGGGACCGTCAGTGTGGGACATTTGGGCACCTACCAGTGCGTGGCCACCAACCAGCTGGGACAGGACGGGCACCGCGTGTTCCGGGCACTCAGCCCAGAGCTGGCCCTGGAGGTGACACCACAGGGAACCACTGGACACCACTGGAACACAGGTGGGGTGACACGGGGTCACTGGGATGTTCAGGAGCCCCGGGGTTCAGGGTGACCCTATTGTGTCCCCCTCTGTCCCCAGCAGTGGCTGTGAATGTCAGCAGGACCCTCCTGTACCTGCCCCTGGCTGTCATCAGGGCTGTCAGTGGTATCACCGCTGGGATGAGTGACAATGGGGGGACATGGGGGTCCTGGAGTGAGGGAAAGCCCCTAGAGTTGGGGCAGAGATCAAGCAGCACCCAGGGCCCCTGGGCTGGGGAAAACTGAGCCCACAGTTGTTGGGAAGGATGAATTAGGAAAACCTTATAAATATGTGTGCTTAGCAAAGGATTTTGAAACCATAAGCGAGATAGAAATGACAGCGGTTTTCGACTGTGTGGCTGAGAGCAACAATGTGAATGCTTGAAGGCCTTTTCCTTTGTTTAGATAAAGCAAAAGACCACAAGTACCAACAAGCCAGCAGAGACCATCTCCAGGCATCATAGGAAGGAGCAGAGATGAGCTTTATAGATAAGAAAGCAGCAAAACATCTTAATATAGTAATTTCTATAGGTTGTATGCAAATGTTAGAGGATTTGTATCTTGTATTAGATTGGTTAGTGGAAATTAGAATATTCAACACAGAAGAAGATTTATTGTGTTGTAAATGGGAAAATCGCTCTCTTACATCACCCTCTTACTTCTCTCTCTCTTACCTCTTACTCCCCCCTCTTATCTCTTAGAACTCCTTACCCCCACTCTCTTTCTGTCCTGCTCTGAGCTGCAGCTGGCAGCTCTCAGCAGGACCCTTTGCACCCACGCCCTTTACAATAAACTGCAAACTTCAAGACCAGAATATAGAGAGCGCCTGAGTTTGTCCTGATGACCGTCCCACACAGAGATTCCCACACACGGTGACCTTGGCTATGTATCCTGTGCCTTGTGGGGAGAATTTGGAGTGTCTTGGTTGGGCCCCAGACACATCCCTGGCTGGGTGTTTAGGAACACTGGCATGTCACTGGGAGATTCTGGAGGGTTTGGGGAGCTCTTGGAGGTCTTGCAGGGATATTGAGGGATTTTTTGGGGTCATGGGGGAGATTGGGGGTAGCCCCTCCCTGTCAGGCTTCGAGTTTTGTTGTTCAGAGGGTCAGGGATACTGGGAGGGTCAGGGGCACAGTGGCATGGGGTTCAGGGGTGCTTGGAGTGTTTGGGGGCAGTGAGGGGTGTGGTGAGAATTGGGGCTCCAGTAAGGATTTGGGGGTGCCATGGGTGTTTGGAGCAGCTGAGGTCCCAGAAAGATTCAGGAGTCCCAGGGTCCCCACAGTTCCCTCCCCTTTTATTTGCAGTCACCAGGAAGCCCCATGACCAGTGGGGTGGGGGGGGGCCCTCTGGCTGGGACTCCTCTTTCCCACCTGCCCAGACATGACCCAGACCCCCCCTTATCCCCACAGGACAGCCCTGGAGGAGGGGGAGGCCCTGGACCCCAGTGTGGTGTGCACCGAGTGGGCAGGGGGTGAGTATGTGTGGGGGGACAGGAACACGTCACCCACGGGTGTCACCCCCACCCAGGACCCCAAACCCAGAGTGTCTCTCAGGCCCCCCCACATCCCCCAGGTGACCACGAGGAGCTGCCAGGGGTGACAGCGGGACCCCAGTGACAGCTACGAGAATGAGCTGTGGCACTGGAGACACTGGGGGCACTGGAGATCCCTGCCTGAGGGCACCCCCATGTTTCCCCCTGCCCTTGGCTCCCGTGGTTGCCCACCCTGCCCGGGAGGTGGCCACGAGTGGGGGATCCCATGTGGGGCTGCATATGAGCAAAGCAGCCACAGAGCCACGAGCTGGAATTGTGGCAGATACGGCCAGTGATCCCGGGAGACAGTGGCCATAGGGGACGCCATGGTAGCCACAAAATCGGTACCTATGTGGTAGGAAAAAAAACAAAATCACAGACTACTGGAGGGACTGCGGTTGCCACTGCGGCCCTCGCTGCCCCCCTGAGGTTGCCAGAAAACTTTTGAACAGTGCCTCCCGTGTCTTTGGCTCTGTTTCTGTCCCCTTTGCCCACGAATGATGGAAAGATTACCTTTGAAGTTCGTTTTCCTGTTGAAAAGTCTGCTGGAAAAATGTTATAGTCGTGTGAGATGTTATGTAATGATTCGTATCATTATAGAAACACAGCATGGGATCAGTATAAACAAGAAGATTGAACTTAAAGCATGGACATGAGACAGAGGAAAATATAATAATTTCATTATATTTCTTAAAATTACTTTGTTGTGAATTACTGGCTTTTGCTGTTATGTGTTTTATGCCACTATAATTATGAATTGTATCCACTTTTTATAGATAAGGAAAATGCAAGCTTGTGTGAACATGGGAAGGCTTGTTACTGCTGTTACCTGCTTGCTAAGAGTGTAACCTGAGAACAGGTTCAAGCCTTGTCCAGCCCTGGTGGGGGCTTGTAGCCGCTGTTGCTTGGAATCCAGCCAACATATTTGGGCTATCCCAGCACAGTAGGCATGACAGCACTTAACAAGAACCTGCCTAGAAAAGGGGCAGTGACCAGGGCTAGAATGGACGTGTTGGTGGAGTGCAGACTCCCTGCATCCCCAGCACTGCTTGCCCCTTCCTTATCATGGAATTAACAAACTGCCTTATTGATTAACCTACCCGATTGTTGTAATTTATAAAAAAAATTGTGATCTCAATGTGATGAATTTCCATTTTTCAGGGGAAAAACTGATGCTGGGAAAACACCCTACCTTTGGTGTCTCCTGGGGTGACTCTTGCCTTCTCCTGGGATAGGAAATTCATCAAAAGATAAGGCATGGGCAAGAAATTTGAGCTCGCCCCGAGGAAAATTGCAGTAAATTACCTGTGATTTCTTGTGCAGGAAGATCCAGGCAAGAACATCGGACTGTGAGTATCGCTTGGTTGGGTGGTGTGTGACTGGTGTCTGTCTGAGATGCAGCAGTTACGGGCCGAGTGCTGAGTTCTTCTAACCTCAGTTCTGACTTCTCACGAGACAAGCAGCAGGTGAAGGAACAAAGTGAGTGAAGAGGGGACTTCTAAATAAAAATGGAGGCTGGGAGAGCTTCTCGAAGGGATTTAAAATAAAGTCAGGGGTGTTTGTCAAAGGGATTTTATTTAAACAGTCAGGGGCCAGAGGCACTGAAGGACCAATCAGGAATGGGTCAGGATTTTTTAGAAAACCAAAGAACCCAGGTACCAAAGGTTCAGATAAGAATCAGGGTTCATGTAAGAATTGGGATACAAAGTATAAAGGGAGCCAAGGGTTTCCTAGCACAGTCCACAGTAGTGGATTACTACTTTTCCCCCAGCCTCCATCCAGGCTGCTGCGGGTTTTTCGCAGGTTGCTCCAGCCGTGGCCCGGCTGCCCTGGGCTCCCCGCCCGTTCCAGCACAACCCACGCCGGTTCCTCTGCCTGTCCCCTGTCCCTCCCAGGCGCCACCAGCCGCGTGTGCACGGGCCGTGCACTGATCTGGGTGCTGATGGAGGCTCCTCGGCGGTTCCCATGCCGGGCTCCGCCTCCAACCACTCTCCCCACAAGTGCTGCCTTCTGCCCCCACCTCTCTCTCTCGGGCACTCTCAGGTCTGTTACTAAACCCCGCCCTTGCCACTGCTCCCTTAGTGACTCCGGCTCCCTCTGCCCAAAGGAACTCCCTCTGTAAAGGAAGAATATCGTACCAAAGTGCTGAGAGTTCAGCTGAAATCCAGAGACATCCTGACAGTCCCTCCCATCCCACTACTCCTAAACATTCATGTTTTAGAGACGGGGAGAAGGGAAAGGGTGAAGCCCTGGCACAGTCAAGGTACCAGGAGCAGGCTGAGAATGCCAGTTTGTGCTGTGAAGAAAAGATACACTGTGGAGGGAGGTGCACTCAGCTGGGAAGGGATCTGAGAGTAGTTCGGGAGGAACATCTGGAAGAAGATGGGGAGATCATGGGCTCTATCATCTAAAGCCTTTAAGAAAACAGGCCCACAAAAGAAAGTATTAAAATTTATAATAAATACTGGAACAAGATGAACTTGTGTAGTAAATGTTCAAAAAAATGTGATATGTGTAGTAACACTGTGGAAATGGCAGGAGAAAGGGAAAAGGAATTTGAAGTTGCTGTCATTAATTAAAGGTGCAATAATTAAAACTAAAACCAAAGTATGGAGGAGAAATATCTTACTAATTACTCAAATAAGTAATAACATATTGAGAAGAAAAATTTTCAGATACCATTAGGAATAGGGGTTATACCAGAAGGAGGGAAATAAAAGAACAAGCCCTCCTAACAGGAAAAGATACATCTCAATAGTTCATCCAAATGTTTAAAAAGAAAAAGAACGTCAGGATATGTCTTAATTAATGAAAAAAATATGCAGACAATCAAAAAAGAAAAAGGAAAATTACAATCAAATTGGTTAATACAATTTTACAAGTTGAATTTTAATGTTCCAAAAAAAGCATTAAAACATTTAGAAAAAAAAAAAAACAACCAAAAAACAAAAACACGACAACATTGTGGGAAATATCAATTTTACTCTTAGGAGGCAGTGACTCGATGAGCCGCTGTGCTGAGGGGCACAATCCCCCCTTCACACGCTGCCCCAGCTGCTGGGGATGTGCCCAGGACAGTGTTGGCTTTCTGTGTCCCCAGTGCACGGTAGCTCAGCCACAGCACGCTGAGCTTCTTGTCACCCCATGCCCCAAATCCTTCCCAGGGCTGCTCTCCCTCCATTCCCAGCCCGGCGCTGTCTCGCTGCAGGTGCAGCCCCTGCCTTTGGCCTCGCTGCACCTCGTGGGCTCGGCCCGGACCCGCCTGCCCAGCCCGGCCCAGCGCGGGGCCAGCAGCCCCTTCCTTCCCCCAGCCCTGCCCTGCTGCAGCCGCTCCCCAGCGCGCAGCCCCGGCTGCTCCTGCCCACTCCACCCACGGCCGAGCCTTTCCAACAGACCCTTCCCAGCGCCGCCCCAGCGCCCCGAGGCCCGAGGACACGGCCCGAGATGCTCCGGCCGCCCGCCCCTCACCGTCTCTGCCGCCGCCAGCGCCGCAACGACGAGTCAGCGCAGCCGCGGCGGAAGTGACGCACTGAGCCACGCCCAGCCACGCGCTGTGCCCCCTGGGAAATGGAGTCCAGAGCCGCGCACACGCGGAACTAAAATAAACTATATTTATACAGCAGAGTTTCGCAACATTATACATACAGCATTCATTTTATTATTTGCGAAAAGCCAATAATATGATATGTTCTTATAACAACGATGGAATCGTCTAAAATAGAAGCAAGCCCCCCAAAATACATTGTGTAGTTCAGAACAGCGAACAGAAGGTGGCAATCTTACTCCATGGAAAACATAAATGACAGAAATCCAAAAAATCCTGAGTGACGGAACTCACTGTGTGCAAAGTGCGGAGGGATTTCGGGAGGGGTTTGGGCAGTCTCATGACTATCAGGATGTCTGTAAAGCCGAGGGAGCGGTGCCCGATGGAACGTGTCCATGGAGGGACACCCCCAGCACTTGCCTGGGATTGGAATTGATGCCTTAAATTTTAGTTTTCCTGTTTTCCAGATTCTGCACTGCCTTAGTGTGTGACTCTGAACTCCATGTAAAGTGTTAGGAGGTTCTCCTCACAGTTCAGTCAGACAAAACAATCCTTTTCCAGCTCCAGGACCAGGGACACTGCTGCAGCTTCAGCCTCAAAATGTATAATTTGTACAAGAAATGCAAACAGCAGTGAATTGGGGAGAGCAATCTGGGAGGGTGAGATTGCATAACCTGAAACTGGAATTGGACAATTAACCCTATGGAAATGGGCCAAAAGTTATAAAACTGTGAAAACTCATGACTTGGAGTCCAGCTTGGGTGAAGCCTCTTGTACTTCCCAAGGTGTATCCGTGTAATACTCTTACTAAATTCTATTTTATTCCTTTAACTCTGTCTAGTGTCTGTTCCAGGTCAGCCTCTTTGGGTATCAGAACGAAGGGGTACTTTAACAGTTAAATGAATTTATTTGGATCAGGAAGAGGAGCCCTTGGTGGGGTTTGGGGGGTCCCTTGCTGAGGGTTTAATGAGAGGAGTTGAGATCCCCAGCCCCTGCTTGGAATTTGGGGTGTTGAGGTGCTGAGGGTCCCTTGCTGAGGGTGTGGTGAGGTTTGGGGTGTCCTGAGGTGGGGAGGGTCCCTTGGTGAGAGTGTGATTGGGGGGAGATGGGCCCATGGCCCTTACTGGGAATTTGGGGGGAGATCCTGGATCTGGTGTTCTCCAGCTGCTGCTTTTTGACACCCAAAATTTTAACATTGACGCAGAAAACACCTTTCCATGGGAATATTCCTGAAATTCCTGCTGTGTGGAAACTCACCTTCCCCCTCAAAACCAAAATTAGTGAAACTTTGTGGATCTTTTGGGACTATAGTGCCTCAAATTCCTGTGTGAATATTGGTTTTCTGGGATCCCTCCACATCTCCCCACCACTGCAGTTCACTCTGGGTTGGTTAAGTTCAATTACTGATTAATTCTGGGGATTTCTGAGCTGCAGGAAAGTTTTACTACCAGCTCTGGAAGCACAAGGGGTGTGAGGAGCTGTCAGGACTTGCCTGTGGCCAGTGAATCCTGCAGAAATCCTGGCTGGGATTTGGCTCTGTCCCAGCTGACCCAAATTCCCAATTCTTTGATTTTCCATATGGGAGAAGCTCTGGGAGCGGGGGGAATTCTGCACCTGGATGGGACAATTGGAGGAGCAGAATTCCCAGGCTGAGAGGGGAGGATTTTGTGGGCATTGGGAGGAATTTTTCCCCCATTTGTGAATGTTTAAAACGCTGGGAATGGCCAAAACATCCCCTTGGGACTGGCCCCGAGGCCCCAGGAATCCTTGGCACCGATTCTCTGAGGAGAGGGGATTTGAGGGAGCCCAAAAGACATCACTGGGCTTTGGCAGAGCTGCTGTGGAGACAGAGGGAATTCAACTGCCATGGCCTGATCCTGGCTGCCCTGGAAAAGGGGGAGGCTCTGGAACCCCCCAGGGCCTTTGTGACATCGTGGTGTGGGGACCACGGCACAGGAGGGGTTTGGGAATGGTGACACGAGAATCCAGAGCCTCCTGAAGGCTGCTGTGGCCATCAGAGCAATGAAGATCCAGGGCCCTGCCAGGTTCCTCTGGTGGAGGAACTGAGCTGGGGGAATTGTCTGGGGTTTGTTCCTTGTTGGGGCTTTTCCTTGAAATGGTTCCTTTTGTGACCCTTTGGATTCTGACCCTCGTTGCTGCTGGTTGTTTTCTCTCGTTACAGTTTGCAGGAAATTGTTCTTGTCTCAGCCCTTTGGGGCCTTTGCCTTTTGTCCCTGCACTGGCAGGGAAGGGGCAGCAGCCCCTGTTTTTTAGTGACAGCACAAAATTGGAGAATCCCATTCCTAAAGCCCAACAGAGCTGAACAAAGAAACACCAACTCTGCCAGTTGAGCCAAAAAGCTGCATTTTGGTCCCAATAAGACAGAAACGAGTCCTGTGTTCCCCCAGCACTGGGAGGAGAGGTGGGGAGCCATGAGTATACTGGGAGCACTGGGAGGGGGAAAGGGGAGCATTGGGTGCCCTGTGCAGCCCCCTGACTCATGGTCATCACTCTGGGCAGGATGGGCAACGACGGGAGCCATGGCATGGGGATTCCCAGTGTCCCCAGTGTCACAGCATGCTCTCATAGGTGTCACTGGTGTCCTTTAGTTGCCCGTGTGGTCACCCACACTCTGTGTGGGTCACCCACCCCGGCGGTGACAACAGTGACAGCCCCCAATGACAGCCAGGAGCAGGAGCAGGTACAGGAGGGTCCTGCCAACATTCACAGCCACTGCTGGGGACACAGAGGGACACAGCGGGGTCAACCCTGAACCCCGGGGTTTCTGAACACCCCGGTGACCCTGTGTGACCCCACCTGTGTTCCAGTGGTGTCCAGTGGTTCCCTGTGGTGTCACCTCCAGGGCCAGCTCTGGGCTGAGTGCCCGGAACACGCGGTGCCCGTCCTGTCCCAGCTGGTTGGTGGCCACGCACTGGTAGGTGCCCAAATGTCCCACATGGACAGCCCCAAGCTCCAGGAGGGGACCCCGGGCCACCTCGTGCCCGTTGTGCAGCCAGGTGAAGGTGACAGGGGCTGAACCCACCTGCACTGAGCAGCGCAGGGTCACGGGGTCACCTGGGCACACCTGGAGTGCCGGGGGACTGGGGGTGATGGTGGCATTGGCCACGGGCACTGTGGGGACACAGACAGAGCTGAGGTCAGTGGGAGGTGCTGGCATCCACTAGGGAGAAGGGGCTGGAGTGAGGGATAAGGTGGGGATGGGTGGGAAGGGGATGCCGTGGGTGGATTCACTCGTAGCCCGAGGGTCCTTCTCACCCCACATGGTGACATTCAGGGGGACACTGTCAGCCACGGTGTTAGCAGGCATAAAAGCCCCTATTTTGGTGCCACAGCTCCAAGCGAGGGGTGGTGCCCAGTCTTGTCCCAGAGCCCCCCTGGTGCCAGGAGAAGGACAGGGTTCCTGTCCCCACGGCCACCGTTCAACACAGCACCAGGTGGTCCCCTGGTGCTACTTGTCCCCGGGGGGACTGCAGTGACAGGGATACACCTGAGAGCGGGACCCCTGCGGAGTGACACAGGCGGGACTGGGGACATGGGAGGAGTGGGGGACACCAGGGAGCAGTGAGGGAATTAGGGAGGGGGAGGATCAGAGAGGGGTGGGGGGGATCCCAGTGAGGAAGAAGACGGTGGGGACGCTTGGAATGGAGTGGAAGTGACCCCAGGAACGGATGGCACATTCAGAGAGGGGACACCAGGAAAGGGTTGAAGGGAAGATTTTGGGTGCTCTGACAGGGATGGTGACCTATTGACAATGCAGGGACCTCAGATTAGCACAGTTGCACTCAGGAAGGGACTGAGGGGACCTGGTAAGGGATGCAGGCACCAGGAGAGGCGATGCTGGGACCAGGGAAAGAGCTGGGAAGGCAGGGCAGCACACAGAGGGTTGAGCAGGGATGGGAGAGCTGGGGGGCTGTGGGGGCTCTCCATGCCCATCCCTACACTCACTGTGCACCGTGACGCTGAGCCGGGCGCTGCTCTTCCACACAGCTCCCCCCTCGGAGCGCACCTCGCAGCTGTAATTCCCCGAGCGGGAGACCCCCACGGCGGGCACCAGGAGCTGCAGGGACCCCTGCGGGCCCCCTAGCAACTGCCCGTCCCGGTAGAAGCGGTACAGGAGGGGGGCTGGGGGCCGCAGGGGGCTGGGGGTGCTGAGGCAACTGAGATTGAGGGGGGACCCCTCGGGGAGCTCGGTGGGACCATCCAGCACCAGGACAGGCTTAAGCTCTGGGAAGGAGATGGGGGTGGGAACTGTGACTCTTGAGTCCACTGAGAAGGGGCTTTGGGGGTGTCAGGATACTCGAATTCAAGAAGTGGGGGTGCTCACCGTGCACTGTTATTGTCACCGGTTCTGACTGTGACATTCCTGAGGCCACCCAGCCTCCACAGCTGTAGCGGCCACTGTTATGCACCTCCAGGGGGGGCAGGGAGAGCTCGGTGCCCCTGAGGGACCCCATAAGCTCTTTCTTGTCCTTATAGAATTGCACCCTGGTGACAGGGCTGTCCTTCCAGCCCCAGCAGCGCAGTGTCACCGTGTCCCCCTCCAGCAGAGCCCACGCTGGCATTTGCAGCACCAGGGGGTCTGTGGGATAGGAGGGTCCCGTCACTGAGGAGTCCGAGACAGGTCCAAAGTGGGTGCCCATGGCATCAGGGACATCTGGCAGGAGTGTCCACTGTGCAGGAGGGTCCCAGGGACCCATGGGGATCCCACCACACTGGGATGCACTGGGATGTCCCTGTGTGCAGGGGACAGACTCTGGCCACACGAGAGCTGTGAGGCCACCCAAGGAGTGGAGCCCATCCAGACCTATCAGGGAACCACCCTGAGCATTTCAGATCCCCCCTCACCATCTGACACCATCACGCGGGGGCTGTGTCCACTGCCAGGTCTGACACACGTGTAGCTGCCACTCTTGGTTACAGTGAAGCTGTCGGGTCCCTCCTGCCACCAGCGCTGCCCGTCCCTGTACCAGGTGGTGGCACCGGTGGTTCCCGAGCCCTGGCACGTCAGTGTCACCCAGTCCCACAGCACCGCCGGCGTCCAAGGGGGCTCCACCAGGAGCTGGGGGCTATGGCCACCTGCGGGTGACAGGGAATACCAGCCTGCCAGGGCCACCATGGGGCTGGGGAACAGCAGGGCAGGGACATGGCATCCCCCGAGGACTCACCAGCGAGACCGAGGGTCTGGGCTGGAAGGGAGAAGGGACAGGGCTGGGTGGGGATGGGGCCCTGAGGAGAGTGGCACCCAGGATCAGGGTGGGGCAGTCCTCAAAATGTCCCCTTGAGGACAACCTTTTTGTAGGTAGGTGCACGGTCCCCAACAGGTCTGCAGAGGCTGCCAGGGTAGAGCTGTGTTTCACACATCTGGGTGGCACGGGTGTCTCTGGAATGGGGTCAGCATGGCCATCTCGTGCTGGCACAGGTCACCCCCACCAGCCCTGTGGGCACCCCCCCATGGTGCATCCCCTCTGTCCCTTTCCCCAGAGCTGCCCCAGGTCCATGCAGCCAAACCCCATATCCCTGTCCCCGAATCCCTGTCCCCCATCCCTGTCTCCACATCTCTCTCCCACATTACAGTTCCATTGTTCCTGTCCCTAGGGCCACCCCAAAACCCTGGTATGACTCAGAGGCCCTTGCCTCTGTCTCCCACTACCTCTGCTGACTTTAAGGACCTCAGGCGACCCCACAGCCCCATCTGCCCCCTCCCCACCGCTCTCTGCCTCACCAGGGCCCATCCCCAGGGCGTCAGGCCCGTGCCAGGGGCACTTACCCCACAGGAGCAGCGCCACCTTCCCGGCCATCCCGGTGTCCCTGGCCATGGGCACTGGCTGTCACTCGGAGCTGGGGCCACAGGTCCCCTGGGGGGCGGCTCTTGGGATGAAGGGACAGGAAGCGAGGTCACGTCTCATCCTCATGTGTAGGTGGTTCTTGGTGGGGGTGGGATGTGGAAAGGATGAGGGCAGGGTGTGGACAGGATGGGGGCAGGGTGTGGACAGGATGGGGGCAGGGTGTGGACCTTGTGGGACATGGTGTTGATGGTGGGACATGGTGAGGACAGGGTGTTGTCAAAATTTGGAGGCTGAGGTGGGGCAGGGGGCCAAGGATGAGTGTCCAGGGCACTGGGGTGCCAGGGATGGTGTCCCTTGGGAATGGGGGTCCCACGGGTTGAGTGGATTCAGACTCAGGGATGAGTGTCCCAGATGAAGGTGGCCTCCAGGGATTTGTGGTCATGGGATGGATCCCAGGGGTGGGGATGCCAGGAGAATAGGTGTCCTTTTGGAATCATGGTCCCTAGGCAAATGGGTGCCAGGAGCTGGAACTACCAGGATGGGGGTCCTTAGAAATGGAGATACTAGGGAATAGCAGTCCTGGGATTGGGGTCCCAGGGAATGGGGGATAGAAGGAATGGGGTTCTCATGGTTGGATTTCCAGGGGAATGGGCAGTGCTAGGCATGAGCAGTAGCTGGGCAGGTCCAAAGGTCACAGCTCCTTCCCTGGGTGCTTCATATTTTGGGGTGACTCAGGACCCAACGCTGCCCCCCTGGGGTGCACATTTCCTGGGCAGGCATCACATGGAGAGCCTGGGTAGCTCTGTTTCTGTGCCCTCCCCTGCCCTCGACTTTTTCCTCTCTTTATTTCTCTGTTTTCCTTATTTCCCTCATTTTGTGCCATGCTCCCTCACTCCCAGTTCCTGGGTCAGAAATCCTGGGAAACACCTGGGCAGGGAATGGGCTGGGGGGACCCCAGAGAGGGAGAAAAGGGGGTGTGGATTCTGCAGGGAAGGGTGGAGAGGTTGTGCGGGATGGGGGTGTCTGGCTGTGCCCCCCCAACACTTTCACTTTCTCTCTCCTGCAGCAGAAGGAAGAGGCTGTTTGTGCTGAGAGTCACAGGGGGTGAGTTCTGCCCTGGGGGCACATCCAAGGGGTCCTGCCTGAAGGGATCCTGTCCTGGGGGTGAAACATTCTGTGTGGATTTTGTCCCGGTGGTGGCACATCCCAGTGGGGGAGATCCTGTCCTGGGGGATGGTGGTTCTGGGCAGGGTCCCTGGACACATTCCCTGAGCAAGTCCCTGTCCAGGGCAGGGCACATCCTGGAGACCCCTGTCCCGGGCAGGGGGCCCTGTCATCCCCCTCTGTCCTCAGTGGGGCACTGTGACCTCTGTGACCTCTGGGGCGCCCCAACTCGGGGTGTGACCCACCCACTCTACACCCCCTCATTGGCTGCCCCCGCCCATCCGAGAGCCTCAATCCCCATTTGGGAACCCTCACAGGTGCAGCACCTCGGCCCCATTGCACAGCCCACCAAGATCATTCTGTGGGTGAAAATCCCCAGCAGGGCTGACTGGGGGGAACAGACATGGGCTGGTGTCAGTCAGGGAGGGCACAGACACCCCAAAAACACTCAAAACTAAACCCAACACCCAAAACGCCTGCAGGGCCTCAGTGCTGACAACCAGGAGATGGATGAGTCCCTCCCTATGAAACACTTGTGAAGCTCTTGGGGGGCTTCCCCCACTCTCTCCTGCTCCCCACAATCCCCCACAGGGTTTCTGTCCTGAGGCTTAGGGACATTTCAGGTTTTTGGGTTTTGGAGAAATGTTGTTCCAGACTTCTCCATTCTCGCTCCTCCCCTGAAGGATCTGAGCCAGCAAGAGCAGCTGGGGAATGGAGCCCCAGGCTGCAAGGAGCTCCCAAACTCCTGCTCCTTGAATCCAGTGGCCATCCAAGTGTGGGCCCAGCCATGGCCCAGCCCCAGTGCCCAGGGATGGGCATTGGCCAGCCCTGCTCTGGCCAGCCCCAGGTGGCAGCCAGGACCTGAGGCTCCCCCACCCCCTTGGCTTTGATTCTTGCAGCTTTCAAGCTGCTGCAAAGGTGACAATTCTTTCTGTGGCCAAAAAAGGCTTGGCTATGGTTTGCTCAGCCCTGCAAGAAGCACAAAAGCCAGTGTGAGCCCAAGCAGTGGCTCTGTGAGGGCCTTTGATGGTTTTCAGAGCAGGGCTGGCTGGAAACCCCCCCTGCAGGGGCAGCTGTGAGGGAACCAGTCCAGAAATGCAGCAATTGGTCATTTGGTGCCTGTCCCCAGGGCACTGAGAGAGCCCCAGAACTGCTGCAAACCCCACAAGGATCTGCTCAACCACCTGACCGGGACCCTCTTCCTTCCTGTCTCAAACCTTCAACCCTTTGGAATCTCCTGGGGAGAATGTTTGGGCTGCCAGACAAGAGAGAAAAGTGTGGAAAAAAGGAGCAGGGGGTCTGCCCTTGGGCGTGGTGGGTCTGTGGGGAATTACCCTGTCTGCATTTCTGGTGTCCCCAAAGCTGCTCCATCTCTGCTCTCCTCACTTGCACAGGGCATGGGGAATAGCCAGGACTCTTCTCCACCCCTGCCCCTGCACCCTGGGACTCCCCAGTGCGGCCCCAGTAAGAGCCTGAAATGAGGGATGAGGAACTCCAGTCGGGCTCTTTAAAATGCTGGTTATTGTATCCAAATGATGCAACAATTCCTGGGTCGTGGATGACAAGAGCCCAGCCCACGGCCTTTACATCCCCAGCTGTGGGTTCATCTGAAAGCTTCTGCTACTTCAGGTTGCAATGCATTATATACTTTTCATTACAGAGCATCTTAAAACATGACAATCAATACCTTTACTATTACTTACAGCCTATCATAACTACTCACATTACCATATTCATGTTACTATTCTCCAAGCACAAAAAAGTTAGTATGTTACAGGTTATGCTACAAGTTGTTTTTCAGTTTTCTTGCAGTGTAAAATTCTGAGATCATACCTCTACTTCCAACATGGCATTTTTTTTTGTCTGTGAAAATCTTTCTGCTTCGTAAAAACATCTTTTATTTGAGGTGGATTTATCCTGTGGTCTAAGTCATAAAAGCCCCTTCCCACTCGCTCTTTGCCTTCTTAGTTACCCAGTCAGACTGGCTCAGCAATTCTTTTCTTCTGCATCAAAACTTGCTATCATTTCTATACGTTCTTCAAGACTCTAAGTTCAAAGCTCTTCCTGTTATACATACATATCTGTGAGATCTTCCTGTCAAATCCTTTTCCTTCCCAGGGCGGTCCCTGTCCCTCCATCCCGGCCCCTCACACCCAGTGCCCCCCATCCCCTCCGGCCGCGCCCCCGACAGCGCCGGCCCCGGCAGAGGCTCCGAAGCTGCTGGAGGATGAGACATTCCCCGGGCAGCACCGGCTGAGCCGGGCCCGGCTCTCTCACACCGTCCCTGCCAGCAGCACTCGGGCTCCAACACTCTGGACTGATCCTTCGGGATGCCCCGTGCGCTCCGGAGCGCTGCCCTTTGTCAGGAACAAGCCCAGGAACACCCGAATCATCCCCAATGCTCTGGGACCTCCTCTGAGGCTGTGCCTGAGCCCTGAGTGGCTTTGGAGCCTGATGGGTGTCACTGCTCTGTCCCAAAATCTCGGGGGAGCAGCAATGGCAAGGGGTGCCCCACCATCCCCCAGCCCTGTGGGCCTCACCTGGGCACCCTGTGGAGTTCCTGGTGCTCCTGCTCCATCTGCATGGCCAAGTGCTGTTCCCGTGGGGCACCTGCTCCAGCCGCTCCCGCCTCAGCAGCTGCTTCAGCTCAGCCTTCCTGGCCAGACAGTGTGAAGCACTGGCCACAGGCACAGGCACTGAACCATGCCCAGCACCAGGAAAAGCTTCAGGAAACCTTCCTGGCAGCCAAACCAGCTCCTTGTGGGCAGAGCTGGGGGCACCTAAGCCCCAAAATATTTTCAGTACAGCCACAGCTGCCCAAAATCCCCGGGAGAGGCAGCAGAGACATATGTTTGTGCAGAGGCATGGTTTAGCAGCAGGGCTGAACTTCAAGAACCCAGGCCCTAACTACAGCAGGTCATTAAGGGTCTGCTCCTCCTCCCTCTCCTCCTCTTCATCCTCTTTCTCCTCCTCCTCCTCCTGTGGCAGCTGTGTTGGGACCAGCAGTGGCCCAGGAAGAGCAGCAGCCCCAAACGTGCTCTGGAGCCCCTGAGGAGCCCTGGCAGTGTCAGCAAGGAGCACCTGCTTTCCTCAACATGCCAGGGGAATTCAACATTCCCAGAGCTGCTGTGCCAGGGCTGAAGGAGGAAAAGGCAGGGAGAGGCTGAGGATTTTCAGGAATTGTGGTGGAAAGGCACGAGAGGTGCTGCTGTGGGCCTGAGACCTGCCTGGGGTTGGATGGTGCCTTCCTTGCGTTCCCATCAGGGAGAGCGGTGGCGGGTGTTGCACAGGGTGTGTGCCTGGGCCGGGACACTGCTGCGCTGCCAGCGGGCACCAGGATCCAAGCTGCTGCCTTCGTCTCTTCTGCCTGAGTGCTGCCGGTGCTGGTTCCGGAACCGATTGGTGCAAAGCGTGAGTTTGCCAAAGGAGCGATTTGGGCTCGTCCCTCCCGCCCGAGGCCGCCATGGCCCCTGAGGGGTTGGAGCTGGCACCGGGGCGCCCCCTGCTGGGCGGGAGTGCTCCCTGCAGCGCCCCCTGCTGGCCGTGGCCATAATTTCACCAAACATGAAGAAACAGCCCTGAGCTGGTTGGAAATTTCTGTTCTTGTGTTGTTTTCTTCTGTTCTGCTCTTTTTAATAAATTTTCTAGTAATGAACTCTTACTCCTTTTCTTGCACTTTTGCCTGAAAGCCCCATAATTTTCATAGTTATAACAATTGGGGGAGGATGGTCCACTTTCTATTCCAGGAATGTTCCTGCTATCCTTGGCAGACATTTCTATTTTAAGCCATTTCTAACTCCTGTTTTCCAGCATGGATAGGGAAAACACACCAAAAGAAGACAGGGTCAGACACTTGGACTCATGCTTTGACTTTTAATACATCTGGTCACAAAGGGCCCTCTGCCATGGTCGAACTTCTGGTGACTCAGCCACTCAGGAGCTGGGTTTGGCAGAGTGTAACATTGCCCCCAGTGTGCCATGGCTGAAAGACAGACTGACACATGAGGCCCTGTGTCACCAAAAGCAAGGCCTGACCTAGCCCTGTCACACACAGGTCTTCCAAAATGTCTTGAGACATCCAACTTCTCATGTCAATGACATCTCACTTTGTGCCACGGTCTTATCCTGACTGCACAGGAAAAGGGGGAGGCTGCAAAACCCCCCCAGGACATTTGTAATATCATCGTGTTGGGAACATGGCACAGGAGGGGTTTGAGACAAGGGACAAGGGAATCCTGAGCACTGGTTTGTGTTGACAGCCCAAAATTGGAGAATCCCATTCCTAAAGTCCAACAGAACTGAACAAAGAAACACCAGCTCCACCAGTTGAACCAAAAAGCTGCATTCTGGTGCCAACAAGAGGGAAACGAGTCCTATATTCCCCTGTCACTGGGAGGAGAGATGAGGAGCCGTGGATTTACTGGGAGTGCTGAGAGGAGCATTGCAGAGGCACTGGGAGTACAGGGCCACTGAGAGAGAGCATGGGAACCACCAGAATGTACTGGGAGGAATGAAGAGGCACTGGGAGGGGAAATAGGGAGCCCTTGGTTGGTACTGGGAGCGCAATGGGGAGGGAATGGGGAAGAGTTTAAGGGTTCTGGGACTACTAGGATGTGGAATGGGGAGCCATTGCTTGTAGTGGGAGGGAAGTGGCTAAGCCCTTGGGGGTTCAAGGGGCATGGGGGGCTCTGGGTGCCCTGTGCAGGCTCTCATGTGAGCTCCCCTTTTGTGCCCATCTACCCCTGTTTGTTTGGCACCCATGGGAGCAGTGGGTGGCCACATAAGTGTGGCTGCCCATTGGTGGGGTCACCCAGTACCCCCAGTGCTCCCAGTACCCCCAGTGCCCCCAGTGCCCCCAGTGCCCAGCCATGCCCCGAGTGTCACATCACATTCCTGTAGATGTCCCCACATTCCTGTGGTCGCCCATGGGTTGCTGGCAGTTCTGCGTAGGTCACCTGGGGATCCTGCAGTGTGGTGGCACGGGGGGACACTGCGAGAGACACTGGCTGTGACATCCGGGTGGGGAGACACTCATGGGTGACATGTCCCTCTGTGTGTGTCCCAGCCCAGACTCACCCCCTGTCTGCTTGGTGCTCACGACGTGGGTGTACAGCACCTCCCCCTCCTCTGGGGGGGCCGGGGGCTGCGGGGGGATCCTGAGAGAATAAAGGGGATGTGTGGGAGGGAATGGGAAGTCTGGGGGGTTGGGGTCAAAGGCCAGAGTGTGGTTTGAGCCCCCCACTCACCTTTCCTGCTGCTTCCTGGCACCTGCAAAGAAAAGAGGGGAGGGGTAACTGTAGGGTCCACAGGGCCCTGACCACTCAGGAATCTTGAAACCTCACTGCACCCTCAATTTCCCCCAGGACCCCTGAGCACTCCTGGTGTCCCCCTGAACCCCTGTAGTGCCACAGTTCTCTGGAACACCCAAGCCCCCCAGAAGCTCAAGCCTGGCAGGGAGAGGGACCATTCAAATTCCTCCAGGATCACTGAAAGGATTCCCCAAATCCATGCAAGGCCTCCAACACCACCCCAAATACTTCCTGATGCTGAGCAAAGGACCTGAGCACTCAGAAGAGTCCAAATGAAGGGCTATGGCTGCTGCCCCATAAACCCAAAATTTCTGCAGTCCCACAGCTCCCCCGGCCTCCATTGTCCCCATTGTCACCCACCCATGTTTTTCCACCGGTGCCAACCCAGAGCTCCACCCACGAGCAAGACCAGGAAGAGGAAGGACCCGCCAAGGCTTGCAGCCACTTCTGGGGACAGAAGGGACACATCAGGGTCACCTGTCACTGCAGGGCTCCTGCAATCCCAATGACCCTGTGTGACCCCACCTGTGTTCCAGTGGTGTCTAGTGGTTCCCTGTGGTGTCACCTCCAGGGCCAGCTCTGGGCTGAGTGCCCGGAACACGCGGTGCCCGTCCTGTCTCAGCTGGTTGGTGGCCACGCACTGGTAGGTGCCCGAATGTCCCACATCGATGGCCCCAAGCTCCAGGAGGGGACCCCGGGCCACTTTGTGCCCATTGTGCAGCCAGGTGAAGGTGACAGGGTCTGAGCCCACCTGCACCAAGCAGCGCAGGGTCACGGGGTCACCTGGGCGCACCTGGAGTGCCGGGGGACCGGGAGTGATGGTGGCATTGGCCACGGGCACTGTGGGGACGCAGACAGGGCTGAGGCCGGGGGGGAGGGGCTGCTACCTGTTGTGGGTGGACAGGGGAGTCTGCATGGTGGCACCTGGAGACAGAGGGACTCCTTCACCCAGGACAGTGACCCCATGTTACTGGGAGTCATTTTGTGGTGTGGGATGCAGCCATGATATGGATGAGGGATGGGGGATGAGAATGGGGTGAGGGTGAGGCAAGGGTGGGTTGAGGGATGCTGTGTCCAAGGGTGGGGATGGTCGTCACCTGGTGGGGGTCATGGAATGGTGTGGGTGGGATGTGATGGATGCCATGAGGCACATCAACGGGGGCATCACCCCAATGCCAAGGGTCTCAGTGCTGTGGGAGGGTCACGCTCAGTCAGGTGAATGTGACCTGATGTGCAGCGGGGGATGTGACAGTTGGGTTAGGGATGCATGGCTTGGATGTCTGGGGTGGGGACACCTGGAGCCAGATGGTCCCAGTTGCCTTGGTCTGTGACACCCAGTGGTGAGGGCTGTGAGCTGGGCTGGGCTGGGGATGGTGTGAGGGGGTGAGGTGGAATGGGAATATGTGGAATCGGGGACAATGTGGTTGGAGTCACCCTCACCCTGAGGGTCCCACTCACCTAGGAGAGTGACATGCAAAGTGGGGCTCTGGGCCACACTGTCACCATCACTGCGCCAGCAGTGGCAGTGGTGATACAGAGGGGATAGGAGAGCTGGGGTGCTGTGGCGGCTCCCCGTGCCCATCCCCACACTCACTGTGCACCGTGACGCTGAGCCGGGCGCTGCTCTTCCACACGGCCCCTCCCTTGGAGTGCACCTCGCAGCTGTAATTCCCCGAGTGGGAGACCCCCACGGCGGGCACCAGGAGCTGTGGGGACCCCTGCGGGCCCCCCACCAACTGCCCGTCCCGGTAGAAGCGGTACAGGAGGGGGGCTGGGGGCCGCAGGTGGCTGGGGGTGCTGAGGCAACTGAGATTGAGGGGGGACCCCTCGACGAGCTCGGGGGGACCCTCCAGCATTAGCACCGGGAAGAGCTCTGGGAAGGAGAGGGTGGTGGTGAATTTGTTACCCCTAGTCCCTGGGGAGGGGCTCTGGGGGTCTTGGGGGGGCAGCTGTGGGGCACTCACCGTGCACTGTCACTGGCACCTTCGCCGACTCCTCCCACCCCCACCCCCAGTATTCCACCCAGCCCCTGCAGTGGTAGCGGCCACTGTGGTGCAGCTGCAGAGGGGACAGGGACAGTGTAGTGCCATCGTGGAGGCTCCCCAGTTTCTTCCCATTGCGGTAGAAGGACACCGAGGTGACTGAATTGTTACGCCAGCCCCGGCAGCGCAGTGTCACCATGTCCCCCTCCAGCAACGTCCGTGCCGGCACCTGCAGCACCAGCCAGTCTGGGGGACAGGAGGGATCTGTCACAGCCGATGTCACCAGGATCCCCCATTGGGTCACACCAGGGGTCCCCAATTCCAGCACGGAGGTCCCCACGCACTGGGATGCTCTGTGATGTCTCCAGAACAGGGGACAGGCTCTGGTCACACCAGGGGGTGACACATGGAGCTGAGTCCAGCCTGAGCCTGCGGGGTCCCTGTTATGTGCCAAACCACCCTCACCATTTAACATCCTCACAGAGGTGCTGAGCCCACTTCTGGGTCTGTAACATGTGTAGGTGCCACTCCCAGTGACAGTGAAGCTGTCGGGTCCCTCCTGCCACCAGCGCCGCCCGTCCTTGTACCAGGTGGTGGCACCGGCGGTCCCTGAGCCTTGGCAGGTCAGTGTCACCCGGTCCCACAGCACCGCCGGCGTCCAGGGGGGATCCACCAGGAGCTGGGTGCTCTGGGCACCTGTGGGTGACAGGGGACACCAGCCTGCCAGGGCCACCACGGGGCAGGGGACAGCAGGGCAGGGACATGGCATCCCCCGAGGACTCACCAGTGAGGCCGAGGGTCTGGACTGTAAGGGAGAAGGGACAGGACTGGGTGGGGGTGGCCCTGCAGGGACAGAAGTATCTGGGGGACCTGGTGTGGCATCTGTCCCCAAACTGTCCCCACGGGAGCACTGGTGTAGCACAGAGGTTTTGAGGACAAGAACACCTCACTCACCCTGGGCTGAGGCAGGACATAGGGACACTGTGGACACCCCATGTGCTGTCCCCACAGCCACATCCCCATGGCCCTGTGCCCATGATCCCATTCCCATGGCACCTTACCCCATGGCCCACCTGCATGGGATGTGGCCCTTGTCCCTGTCCCTGCATCTCTGTCTCTCTGTCCCTGTCCCCACAGCTGCCCTAGCCCCAAGGTACCTTTTGCCACATCCTTGTCTCCACATCTCTATCCCCCTGTTCCTGACACCACATCCTAATTCCCCTGTTCCTCTCCCCACGATCACCCCATGGCTCTGATCACACTCATGTCCATGCCCGTGCCCTTCCTCTTCTGGCCTTGGGGATCTCAGGGGACCCCACAGCCCCCCTGTGCCCTTTCCCCACTGCTCTCTGCCTCCCCAGGGCCCATCCCCAGGGCGTCAGGCCCATGCCCGGGGCACTCACCCCACAGGAGCAGCGCCACCTTCCCGGCCATCTCGGTGTCCCCGGCCATGGGCACTGGCTGTCACTCGCTGCTGGGGCCACCCGTCCCCTGGCTGGCGGCTCTTGGGATGAAGGGACAGGAAACGAGGTCACATCTCGTCCTCATGTGTAGGTGGCCCTTGGTGGGGGCAGGGTGTGGAGAGGATGGGGGCAGGGTGGGGACATTGTGGTACATGGGGGTGATGGTGGCACATGGTGGGGACAGGATGTTGCCAGAATTTGCAGGCTGAGACGGGGCAAGGAGCCAGGGATGGGTGTCCAGGGGACTGGGGTGCCAGGGCTGGGGGTCCAATGTGTTGGGTGGATTCAGACTGAGGGATGAGAGCCCCAGAACCACGTGGCATCCAGGGATTTTTTTCGTGGGTTGGATTCCAGGAATGGGGTTCCATGGGTGTGGGGGTCCTGGGTGAATAATGGTCCCCAAGGGAATAGGGGTCCAAGGGTCTGGAACTACCAGGATGAGGGTCCTTGGGTAAGGAGATCGTGGGGAATGTCAGTCCTTGGATGTGGGTCACAGGGAAGAGGGGACAGAAGGAATGGGGGTCCCCATAGTTGGGTTCCCAGGGAAATGGGGAGTGCCAGGGATGGGCAGTGGCTTGTCTGTCCTGTGGGTCAGAGCTTCTTCCCTTCATGCTCAGATTTTGGGGTGACTCAGGATCTCACATTGTCCCCCTTAGGTGCTCCTTTCCTGGGGAAGCATCACTTGGGGGTCCTGGGTAATTCTGCTTCTCTGCCCTCCCCCGTCCTTGACTTTTTCCTCTCTTTATTTCTGTTTTACTCGTTTTCCTTACTTTTGTGCCATGCCCCCTCACTCCCAGTTCCTGATTCAAAAATCCTGGGAAGCACCTTGGCAAGGAACAGCATGAGGGAACCCCAGAGAGGGAGAAAAGAGGGTGGGGGGGTCTGCAGGGTGGGGTGGGGAGGCTGTGGGGGATGTGGGTGTTTGGCTGTGCTCCCCCAACACTTTCACTTTCTCTCTCCTGCAGCAGAAGGAAGAGGCTGTTTGTGCTGAGAGTCACAGGGGGTGAGTTCTGCCCTGGGGACACATCCAGGGGGTGCTGCCTGAGGGAATCCTGTTCTGGGGGTGACACGTTCTGGGTGGATTTTGTCCCAGTGGTGACATATCCCAGTGGGGGAGATCCTGTCCTGGGGGATGGAGGATCTGGGCAGGGTCCCTGGACACATTCTCTGAGCAAGTCCCTGTCCAGGGTAGGGCACATCCTGGAGACCCCTGTCCTGGGCAGGGGGGCCCTGCCAACCCCCTCTGTCCTCAGTGGGGCACTGTGACCTCTGTGACCTCTGGGGTGCCCCGACTCAGGGTGTGACCCACCCACTCTACACCCCCTCATTGGCTGGCCCCGCCCATCCGAGAGCCTCAATCCCCATTTGGGAACCCTCACAGGTGCAGCACCTCGGCCCCATTGCACAGCCCACCAAGATCATTCTGTGGGTGAAAATCCCCAGCAGGGCTGACTGGGGGGAACAGACATGGGCTGGTGCCAGTCAGGGAGGGCACAGACATCCCAAAAACACCCAAAACACAACCCCACACTTAAAACCCCTGCAGGGCCTGAGTGCTGGCAACCAGGAGATGGATGAGACCCTCCCCATGAAAAACTTGTGAAGCTCTTGGGGGGCTTCCCCCTCCCTGTGCTGCTCGAAATCAATTGCACACAAGGTTTCTGTCCTCAGATATGGGAACACTTTGGGTTTATTTCATTTGTAGAGAAATCCTGTTCCAGATTTCCCAATTTTACTCCTCCCCTGCAGGATCTGAGCCAGCAAGAGCAGCTGGGGAATGGAGCCCCAGGCAGGAGGGAGTTCCCAAACTCCTACTCCTTGAAGCCAGTGGCCATCCAAGTGTGGGCCCAGCCATGGCCCAGCCCCAGTGCCCAGGGATGGGCATTGGCCAGCCCTGCTCTGGCCAGCCCCAGGTGGCAGCCAGGACCTGAGGCTCCCCCACCCCCTTGGCTTTGATTCTCGCAGCTTTCGAGCTGCTGCAAAGGTGAGAATTCTTTCTGTGGCCAAAAGAGGCCTGGCTGTGGTTTTCTCAGCCCTGCAAGAAGCACAAAAGCCAGTCTGAGCCCAAGCAGTGGCTCTGTGAGGGCCTTTGATGGTTTTCAGAGCAGGGCTGACTGGAAACTGCCCCTGCAGGGGCAGCTGTGAGGGAACCAGTCCAGAAATGCAGCAATTGGTCATTTGGTGCCTGTCCCCAAGGCATTGAGAGAGCCCCAGAACTGCTGGAAATCCCACAAGGATCTGCTCAACAACCTGACCAGGACCTTCCTCCTTGAACAAAAAGTGCAGCCCTCTGAAACCTACCAGAAAGAATGATTGGGTTCTGAATGTGGACACCAGTAGAGAGGGAAAAATGTGGAAATATGGAGCAGGGGTTTCACACGTGGCTCTGGGGCACAGGGGTGTCCCAGCAGGAGCAGGGAGTTCCCAGGCAGGGGAATTCAGGGCAGGGTGCAGTGGATTTACCAGGGAATCAGAGCCTGAGCGACAAACGGGCATTTACACAGTTTGCAGTGGAACCAAATGTATCTGGCATTTCCCATCATAGGGCAAGGTCAACACAGGAATCACCTTAAGTTTGGGCACTCCCGAGGTGCCAGGGTCACACTGGGGACAGTGAGAAAGCTCAGGAACCCCAGGACAGAGGTGCCCAGGATGTGCCAACTCTGGGACAGGAATCCCCAAGGATGTGGCACCTCCAGAACGAGGAGGCCCCTGGGATAAGACCCAGGTGTCACCAGCCCAGAGGAGCCCTTTTCTCTCAGAGCAGAACCCCTCTGGATGTGTCCCCACAACAGAATCCACGTCCTGGCCTCAGTACAAACAGCCTCTTCCTTCTGCTGCAGGAAAGAGAAAGTGAAAATCTTGGGGGAGCACAGCCAGAGATCCTCATCCCCCACAGCGCCCCAACCACTACCTGCACACCCCAGTCCCCTTTTCCCCTTTCTGGGATGGCCCATCTCTTACCTGCTCAGGTGTTCCCTGGGATGTGTGAGCCAGGAAAAAGCCCAGGGGTGTGTGGGGCAGAGAGGCAGAACCTCTCAGGACAAGTCTGGGTGCCCCCCTGGCCATTAACACCCTGTGGGGGCTGTGCTGGGCACAGAGTCAGCCAAAATCTGAGAAACCCTGTGAAGGAGTTGTGACCTGTGTGCCCACCCAGCCATTGCACATCCCTGTTTCCCCCCGGGAACCAAATCATGATACCCCTGTTCTTTTGATCTCTCCTCCCCTCTCTTGGACAACAGTCCCAGCTCTCCCATTGCCCAGCACCACCATTGCCTTCATCCCATCCCAATGGCTGTTAGTTCCACCACAAACCCCTTCCTGAGGGTCCCTTTTTTCCCCTGACCACCATGCCCTGGACACCCATCCCTGGCTCCCTGCAACACCTCAGACTCCAAATTCTGGCAAAACTCTGTCCCTACCATATTCCACCATCACCCTCACGTCTCACAAGATCCCTACCCTGCCCCCATCCTGTCCCCACCCTGCCTCCACCAAGAGTCACCTACACGTGAGGACAAGACGTGACCTCGTTTCCTGTCCCTTCATCCCAAGAGCCGCCAGCCAGGGGACAGGTGGCCCCAGCAGCGAGTGACAGCCAGTGCCCATGGCCAGGGACACTGGGATGGCTGGGAAGGTGACGCTGCTCCTGTGGGGTGAGTGCCCCTGGGCACGGGCCTGACGCCCTGGGGATGGGCCCTGGTGAGGCAGAGAGCAGTGGGGAGGGGGCACAGGGGGGCTGTGGGGACCGCTGAGGTCCCCAAGGCCAGCAGAGCCAGGGCATGGGCATGTACTCCAGTGTGATCAGAGTCATGGGGTGGCCGTGGGGACAGAAACAGAGGAACTGGGATGTGAGGATGGAAACAGGGGATTGGGGTGTGGAGACAAGGATGTGGCCAAAGGAACCTTGGGGTTGGGGCAGCTGTTTGGGACAGGGAGACAGGGATGCAGGTACAAGGGTCACATTCTGTGCAGATGGGGCATGGTGACAGGTGCCATGGGAATAGGATCACGGGCACAGGGCCATGGGGATGTGGCTGCGGGTACAGGTGCTTTAGGGCAGGGGGAGGTGACCTGTGCACACATGGGGCGTCCACAATGTCCCCATGTCCTGTCTCAGCCCAGGGTTACTTCAGTGTTTCTGTCCTCAAAACCTCCATGCTACACCAGTGCTCCTGTGGGGACAGTTTGGGGACAGACACCACACCAGGTCCCCCAGGTGCTGCTGTCCCCATGGTGCCAGCCCTACCCAGCCCTGTCCCTTCTCTCTTCCAGCCCAGACCCTCAGCCTCGCTGGTGAGTCCTCGGGGGATGCCATGTCCCTGCCCCGCTGTCCCCAGCCCCGTGGTGGCCCTGGCAGGCTGGTGTCCCCTGTCACCCGCAGGTGCCCAGAGCACCCAGCTCCTGGTGGAGCCCCCCTGGACGCCGGTGGTTCTGTGGGACAGGGTGACACTGACGTGCCAGGCCTCGGGGACCGCCGGTTCCACCACCTGGTACAAGGACTGGCGGCGCTGGTGGCAGGAGGGACCCGACAACTTCACTGTCACCGAGAGTGGCACCTACCAGTGTAAAAGACCCAGCAGTGGGCTCAGCCCCCCCGTGATGGTATCACAAGGTGAGTGGGGATCTGAAATGCTCAGGGTGGCTCCCTGATAGGTCTGGTTGGGTTTCACTCGGTGAATGGATGCACATCCCTCGTCTGCTGAGAGCCTGTCCCCTGCACACAGGGACAGCTGTGTCACGGGGGTGCTCCTGCTGTCTCTGGGACCCTCCCATGCAGTGGATACTGCACCCAGATATCCCCGGTGCTGTTGCCACCCACTCTGGACCTGTCTTGGGCTCCTCAGTGTGACGCGACTCTCTGCTCCCACAGACTGGCTGGTGCTGCAGGTGCCAGCACGGGCACTGCTGGAGGGGGACACGGTGACACTGCGCTGCCGGGGATGGCAGGACAATGCTGTCACCAGGGTGCGATTTTACAAGGACGACAAGGAGCTGAGGGGGTCCCTCAAAAACACAGAGCTGTCCCTGTTGCCCCTGGAGATGCACAACAGTGGCCGCTACCACTGTGGGGGCTTGGTGCGAGCAGGAGCAAAAGCGTCAGCACCGGTGACAGTGACAGTGCACGGTGAGCACCCCCACAGCTGGAACCCCAATATCCTGACACCCCCAAAGCCACTTATCAGTGTACTCAGAACCACCGTCCCCACCCCCATCTTCTTCCCAGAGCTGATGCCTGTCTTGGTGCTGGAGGGTCCCCCCGAGCTCCCCGAGGGGTCCCCCCTCAATCTCAGCTGCCTCAGCACCCCCAGCCCCCTGCGGCCCCCAGCCCCCCTCCTGTATCACTTCTACCGGGATGAGCAGTTGGTCGGGGGCCCGCAGGGTTCCCCGCAGCTCCTGGTGCCCACCGTGGGGGTCTCCCACTCGGGGAATTACAGCTGCGAGGTGCGCTCCAAGGGGGGGACCGTGCGGAAGAGCAGCTCCTGGCTCAGCGTCACGGTGCGCAGTGAGTGCAGGGATGGGCACGGGGAGCCCCCACAGCCCTCACAGGTCTCCCATTCCTGCTCAACCCTCTGCGTGCTGCCCTGCCTTCTCAGCTCTCTCTCTGGTTCCCCACATCATCCTTGCTGGTTCCTGCATCCTCCACCAGATCCCCACATTTCTTCCTGGGTGTCCCTCTCCCTCTCTGATGTCCCTCCATTGTCCATGGCCCTTCCATCACTGTCTGGGTCCCCAAAATCTTTCCTGTGCATCCCTTCAACTTTCACCTTGTGTCCCCTCTCTGAATATCCCATCCTTCCCTGGGGTTCCTTCCTTCCCTTTCGAAGCGTCCACCCCACTTCACCCCTTTCAGCCTCACTGAGATCCCCCCACCCCCTCTCTGATCCTCCCACTCTCTGAGTCTCTCACTCCCCCCTGCTGTTCCCCACTCTTCCCATGTCCCCAATCCCTCCTATGTCCCCCTGCAGGGGTTCCGCCCTCAGGGGTGTCCATGTCCGTGCAGCCCCCCGGGGCACGGGTGGCAGTTGGGGACCGCCTGGTGCTGAGCTGCACGGTGGCCATGGGGACAGGTCCCCTGTCCTTCTCCTGGCACCGGGGAGGCTTGGGGTCACCTCTAAGCAGAGGACCTGACCTGGAGCTGTGGAACCTTGGGGACAATGACAGCGGCCACTACCAGTGTCGGGTGAGCGATGGGGACAACGTGGCTGAGAGTGTCCCCCTGAATGTCACTGTCCTGGGTGAGTGGGGTCCCCAGACTGAGGTGACACCACCCAAAGCATTCCCATCCCCGCCTCACCAGGTGCCAGCCCTGTCTCTGTCCCTGCAGTGCCCGTGGCCAATGCCACCATCACTCCCGGTCCCCCGGCACTCCAGGTGTGCCCAGGTGACCCCGTGACCCTGCGCTGCTCAGTGCAGGTGGGCTCAGCCCCTGTCACCTTCACCTGGCTGCACAATGGGCACGAGTTGGCCCGGGGTTCCCTCCTGGAGCTTGGGGCCGTTGATGTGGGACATTCAGGCACCTACCAGTGCGTGGCCACCAACCAGCTGGGACAGGACGGGCACCGTGTGTTCCGGGCACTCAGCCCAGAGCTGGCCCTGGAGGTGACACCACAGGGAACCACTGGACACCACTGGAACACAGGTGGGGTCACATGGGGTCATTGGGATTGCAGGAGCCCTGCAGTGACAGGTGACCCTGATGTGTCCCTTCTGTCCCCACCAGTAGCCGCAGGCCTTGGCGGGTCCCTCCTCTTCCTTGTCCTGCTTGTAGGTGGAGCTGTGAGTTGGCACCGATGGAACAACATGGGTGGGTGACAATGGGGACAACTGGGGGCCCCGGGGACAATGGGGGCCATGGAATTGTGGGACTGATGGGGCGGCACCCACAGCCAGTGGCTTAAGCACTCAGAGTCTTTCCCAGAGTACTAAAGGGTTTGTAGGGGTGTTGGAGGCCTTACAGGGATTTAGTGGTTTCATACAATGGTCCTGGGTAGAATTTGGAGGTTGAGCCATTCTACCAGGCTTGACATTCTGGGGGCACAGAGCACTGGGGTGGTTCAGGGGTTCTGGGAGGCACCAGGGATGCTCATGGGTCCTGGGGGAAATCGAGGGTGCAGTGGGGTTTGATGATTCCTGAGAGGGGTCAGGGCCCTGGGGACCCCACAGTTACCTCTCCCCTCTTTCCTTTGCAGCTGATAAGAAGCAGCAGGAAAGGTGAGTGGGGGGCTCAAATCACACTCTGGCCTTTGACCCCAACCCCCAACACCTCCTGTTCCCTCCCACACATCCCCTTTATTCCCTCAGGGCACCCCCACAGCTGTTGGCCTTTCCAGAGGAGGGGGAGGTGCTGTACACCCACGTCATGTGCACTAAGCAGACAGGGGGTGAGTCTGGGCTGGGACACACTCAGAGTGACACGTCACCCATGAGTGTCCCCCTGCCCAGATGTCACAGTCAGTGTCTCTCACAGTGTCCCCCCGTGTCACCACACTCCAGGATCCCCAGGTGACCTATGCGGAGCTGCCAGCAACCCATGGGCGACCACAGGAATGCGGGGACATCTACGGGAATGTGCTGTGACACTTATGGCACTGGGGGCACTGGGGGAACTAGAGATCCCTGCCCCATGTGTTCCCTCCCCCTTGGTTCCCGTGGCTGCCCACTCTGCCCAGGATGCGGCCACGAATGAAAAGTCCCCATATGGGGTTGCCCAGAGCTTCCCATTCCAGTGCTCCCAGTTCCTCCAGGGTCTACCCATTCCTCCCCCATTGCCTTGGGGCACAGGATGTTTGTGCCTCTTATTGGACATAAAACACAGCATCTGAATTAACCCAGGAGAAATAGTGTTCTGTGTGTTTAGATCTGCAGGCTCAGCTTAGACCTAGGAGAGTCCTGGTCAGGTTGTTGAGCAGATTGTTGTTGTCTTTGCAGCAGTTCTGGGTCTCTCTCAGTGCCTTGGGGACAGGCATCAAATGATCAATTGCGGCATTTCCGGACTGGTTCCCTCACAGCTGCCCCTGCAGGGGGGCTTTCCAGGCAGCCCTGCTCTGAAAACCATCCAAGGGCCTCACAGAGCCACTGCATGGGCTCACACTGGCTTTTGTGCATTTTGCAGGGCTGAGCAAACCACAGCCAGGCCTTTTTTGGCCACAGAAAGAATTCCCACCCTTGCGGGAGCTTGAAAGCTGTGAGAATCAAAGCCAAGGGGGCGGGGGAGCCTCTGGTCCTGGCTGCCACCTGGGGCTGGCCAGAGCAGGGCTGGCCAATGCCCATCCCTGTGCAGTGGCCATGGTGAGAAGGTCCAGAAAACTTTCCTTGCATCCAAAGAAGCATCTTGTAGGCAGAGCTAGAGGCATCTGAGCCCCAAAATATTTCCAGTTCAGCCACAGTAGTGCAAAATCCCTCAGAGAGCCAGAAGAGCTGTGCTTTTGTGCACAGGGGTGGTTTTGCAGCCCAGCTGACCTTCATGAGCCCTGACCCTAATTACAACAGATCATCGAGGGCCTGCTCCTCCCCTTCATCCTCCCCCTTTCCATCCTCCACCTCCTTCTCCTCCCCCTGTGGCTGCTGTGTCAGGACCAGCAGTGGCCCAGGAAGAGCAGCAGCTCCAAACGTGCTCTGGAGCCCTGAGGAGCCCTGGCAGTGTCAGCAAGGAGCACCTGCTTTCCTCAACATGCCAGGGGAATTCAACATTCCCAGAGCTGCTGTGCCAGGGCTGAAGGAGGAAAAGGCAGGGAGAGGCTGAGGGTTTTCAGGAATTGTGGTGGAAAGGCACAAGAGATGCTGCAGTGGGCCTGACACCTGCCTGGGGTTGGATGGTGCCTTCCTTGCGTTGCCATCAGGGAGAGCGGTGGCGGGTGTTGCGCAGGGTGTGTGCCTGGGCCGGGACACTGCTCCGCTGCCACAGGGCACCAGGATCCAAGCTGCTGCCTTCGTCTCTTCTTCCCGGGAGCTGCCGGTGCTGGTGCCGGGACCGATTGGTGCAAAGCGTGAGTTTGCCAAAGGAGCGATTTGGGCTCGTCCCTCCCACCCGAGGCCGCCATGGCCCCTGAGGGGTTGAAGCAGGCACCGAGGCGCCCCCTGCTGGCTGTGGCCATAACTGCTCCAAAGATTAACCAACAAATCTGAGCTGAAATTTCAGTTCTTGTCTTGCTGTTTGTTGAGTTGTCCTCTATAAATTTCCTAGAAATGAACTATTATTCTTTTTCTAACATTTTTTTCTGGGAATCCACATAACTTCCACATTTATATCAATTTGGTGGGACCACTCCTCTTTCCATTCCAGGAATGTTCCTGCTTTCCTTGGCAGATGTTTCACTTCAAAATCAAGACTGTTTCCAACTCTTGGGTTCCAGCATGGATGGGGCAGACACTCCAATACAAGACAGAATAAGACACTTGGGTACCTCATGCTCTGCCTTTTAAGCTTTTTGGCCACCATAGGCCACTCCCAAGGTGGGACTCCCAGTTACTTGGCCACTCAGGAGCTCAGTTTGGCAGAGTGCCCCATTGCTCCCAGTGTGCCATGGCTGACAGACTGACTGACACATGGGGCCCTGTGTCACCAAAAGCAAGGCCTGACCTACCCTGCCCCACACAGGAGTTCCGAAATATTATGAGACATCCAACTTCTCCTTTCCCTAGCATCCCACCCTGAGCCATGGCTTGATCCCCACTGCCCTGGAAAAGCGGGAGGCTGAAGAATATCCCCAGGGGTTTTGTGACATTATTGTGTGGGGAACAAGGCACAGGAGGGGTTTGACACAGGACAGAAGGGAATCCAGCGCACAGGTTTTAGTGGGAGCCCAAAATTGGAGAATCCCATTCCTAAAGCCTGAGAGCTGGACAAAGAAACACCATCTCTGCCAGCTGAACCAAAAAGCTGCATTTTGGTGCAACTAGGAGAGCAACAAGTCATGTGTTTCCCGAGCACTGGGAGGAGAGATGAGGAGCTGTGGGTGTACTGGGAGTGCTGACACGGGCGTTGCAGAGGCACTGGGAGTACAGGGGCACTGGGAGAGAGAATGGGAATCATCTTGATCTACTGGGAGCAATGGAGAGGCACTGGGAGGGGAAATAGTGAGGCCTTGAGGGTACAGGGAACAGAGTGAGGAGGGAATAGGGAAGTGTCTGAGTGTTCTGGGAGTACCTGGATGTGGAATGGGGAACCACTGGTGTTAGTGGGAGGAGGGTGGGGAAGGCCTTAGGGGTTCAGGGGGCATTGTGAGCTTTGGGTGCCCTGTGCAGCCTCACACTTGACATCCCAATTGTGTCCACTAACCTGTGGATCATGAGCACCCATGGGAGCAGTGGGGGGACACACATGTGTGGCTGCCCTTGGGTGGGGTCCCACAGTGCGCCGAGAGCCCCCCATTGTCCCCAGTTCCCCCAGTGCCCTTAGAGCCCCCAGTATCCGTGGAGCCACCCCCATGCCCCCAGTTCACCCCAGAGTCCCCCTGTGCCCAACTGCGCTCCGAGTGTCACAGCACAATCCCATAGATGTCCCCGCATTCCCGCGGTCGCCCATGGGTTACTGGCAGCTCTGCATAGGTCACCTGGGGATCCTGCAGTGTGGTGGCACGGGGGAACACTGCGCGAGACACTGGCTGTGACATCTGGGCAGGGGGACACTCATGGGTGACGTGTCCCTCTGCATTTGTCCCAGCCCAGACTCACCCCCTGTCTGCTTGGTGCTCACGACATGGGTGTACAGCACCTCCCCCTCCTCTGGGGAGGCCGGGGGATCTGGGGGGCCCTGAGGGAATAAAGGGGATGTGTGGGGGGAATGGGAGGTCTTGGGGGTTGGGGTCAAAGGCTAGAGTGTGATTTGAGCCCTCCCACTCACCTTCCCTGCTGCTTCCTGGCAGCTGCAAAGGAAAGAGGGGAAGGGTAACTGTGGGGTCCCCAGGGCCCTGACCCCTCTAGGAATCCTCAAACCCCACTGCACCCTCGATTTCCCCTAGGACCACTGAGCAGCTCTTGTGCTCCCCAGAACTCCTGAAGACCTCGAGTGCTCTGAATCCCCTTGTGTCCCTAGAAGCTCAAGTCTGGAATGGAGGGAGAACCTCCAAATTCCCCCCAGATCACTTAAAAATTTCCCAAAATCCGTGCAAGGCCCTCCAGCACCACCCCAAAACCTTCCTGATTTTGAGTAAATGTCCTGACCACTCAGCACTGCGCATGTCAGGGACAGCTCTGTGCCCCTGAGGGACTCCTCCAGCTCTTCTTGTCCTTGTAAAATTGCACCCTGGTGACAGGCTTGTCCTGCCAGCCCCGGAAGTGAAGTGTCACTTTGTTCCCCTCCAGGAGTGCCCGGGCTGGCACCTGCAGCACCAGTCGCTCTGCGGGACAGGAGGTTCTCGTCACACTGAGGAGCCCAATACGGGTCCAAAGCGGGTGCCCATGGAACCAGGGACATCTGGCTCTAGTGTCTTCTGCACGGGAGAGTCCCAGGGACACCAGCAGCAGCCCCATGGCACAGCTGTTCCCATGGGATCCCACCACACTGGGATGCACTGGGATGGACTGGGATGCGCTGGGATGTCCCTGTGTGCAGAGGACAGGATCTCACTGCATGAGGGGTGTGAGGCCACAAACAGAGTGAAAGCCAGACAGACTTATTAGGGAGCCCCCTTGAGCATTTCAGATCCCTCCTCACCATTTGACACAATCACAGTAAGGCAGAGCCCACTGACAGGTCTGTGACACTTGTAGGTGCCACTCTCGGTGACAGTGAAGCTGTCGGGTCCATCCCACCACCAGGGCCACCCGTCCTTGTACCAGGTGGTGGCACCGGCGGTCCCCGAGCCCTGGCAGGTCAGTGTCACCCGGTCCCACAGCACCGCCGATATCCAGGGGGGCTCCACCAGGAGCTGGGTGCTCTGGTCACCTGCAGGTGACAGGGGACACCAGCCTGCCAGGGCACCACGGGGCTGGGGACAGAGGGGCAGGGACATGGCATCCCCCGAGGACTCACCAGCGAGGCTGAGGGTCTGGGCTGGAAGGGAGAAGGGACAGGGCTAGTTGGGGGTGGCCCTGCAAGGACAGCAGCACCTGGGGGACCAGGTGTGGTGTCTGTCCCCAAACTGTCCCCACAGGAACACTGGTGTAGCACAGATGTTTGGAGCACAGGGATGCCTCAGTGAACCTCAGCTGAGGCAGGACATGGGGACACTGTGGACACCCCATGTGTGCACAGGTCATCTCACCCAGCCCTACAGCACCTGTCCCTATGGCCACATCCCCATGACCCTGTGCCCATGATCCCATTCCCATGCCACTTGTCCCCATGATCCATCTGCACGTGGCCCTTGTCCCTGTCCCTGCATCTCTGCCTCCCTGTCCCTGTCCCAGAGCTGTCCAGCCCCAGAGTTCCTATTTCCACATCCTTGTCCCCACACCTCTCCCCTGTTTCCATCCTCACATCGTACTTCCCCTGTTCCTGTCCCCCTGTTCCTGTCCCACAACCACTCCATGGCTCTGGTCACACTGGGGTCCATGCCCTGACTTAATGGCTTGGGGCCCCAGGGGATCCCCAGCCCCCCTGTGCCCCCTTCCACGCTCTCGCCTCACCAGGGCCCATCCCCAGGCATCAGGCCCGTGCCCGGGGCATACCCAGGAGCAGCACCACCTTCCTGGACCATCCCAGTGTCCCGGCCATGGGCACTGGCTGTCACTCGCTGCTGGGGCCACCTGTCCCTGGCTGGCGGTTCATGGGATGAAGGAACAGGAAACAAAGTCGTGTCTTGTCCTCATGTATAGGTGGCCTTTGGTGGGGGCATGGTGGGAACAGGACAGGTCATGTGGTTCATGGTTGAACATGGTGAGGAATGCATTTTGCACGAATTTGGAGGCTTGGGTGGATCATGGGTTTAGGGGTAAGTGGACACAAGGATGGGTGTTCCAGGGACTGTGGTGCCAGAGAGGGTCCCATGGGAATGGGATTCCCAATTGTTGGGTGGATTCAGACTCAGGGATGAGGGTCCCAGAACAATGTGTCCACCAGGGATTTGTTGACCATGGGATGGATCCCAGGGATGGGGGCCCCAGGAGATGGTACGTAGGAATGAGGTTCCGTTGTTGGTTTTTCCAGGGGAATGGTGGTGCCAGGTGTGAGCGGGGCTGGGGTGCCCTTCACAGGGTGCCTCAGATTTTGTGGTGACCCAGGGCTCAGTGCTTGGGTGCTCATTTTCGGGGTGTTGGGGGTTGAGTGTTTTTTATTACTGTGTCAATTTA